>NW_022900932.1:39202479-39215165 GCF_012274545.1 Fukomys damarensis
TATTTTTTAATTCTTTTGGAAAGATACCCAGTAGAGGAATAGCTGGGTCAAATGGCACCTCTAATCCTAGTTTTTTGAGATATCTCCATATTGATTTCCACAGTGGTTGTACCAGTCTGCACTCCCACCAACAACAAAGGTTCCTTGCTGTTTCCAAATTTTAGCTATTACAAACTGTGCTGCTATAAACATGGGTGAGCATATATCACTTTGGTATGATTATTTTAATTCTTTTGGAAAGATACCCAGTAGAGGAATAGCTGGGTCAAATGGCACCTCTAATCCTAGTTTTTTGAGATATCTCCATATTGATTTCCACAGTGGTTGTACCAGTCTGCACTCCCACCAACAACAGAAAGGTTCCTTTCTCTTCACAACCTCACCAGCATTTATCAGTTGGTTTCTTGATAGCAGCCATTCTTTCTGGAGTAAAGTGGAATCTCTGTTGTTTCCATCTGTATCTCTTGAATGAACAGTTATATTGAATATAATTTCATACATTTACTTGCTGCTTTTACTTGTTTGTCTAAGAAATATCTGTTCATTTCATATGCCCATTTTTGATTTGGGTCTTTATATTTTGGGGGGTCTGAATTTTTAAGTTCTTTATATAATCTAGATAGTAGTCATTTGAGTAAAAGCTGATAGAAATATTTTCCCACCTTGTAGCTTGTCTCTTAACTCTGTTGGTGGTTTCTCTTGCAGTGCAGAAGATTTTAATAAGATGAGATCCCAGTTGTTCACTCTTTGTCCTAGTTCCCATGCTACTCAGTTTTTATTCATAAAGTCTTTTCCTATGCCAATGTCTTGAAGAGTTCTACCTAACTTATCTTCCAGAAAGATAAGTGTTTCTGTTTTAATATTTAGCTCTTTAATCCACTTGGATTTTAATTTAGTGCATGGTGAAAGATAGGGGTCTTGTTTTAATTTTTGGAAGATTGAAATCCAGTTTTTTCAACACCATTTATGAACAAGGCTATCTTTTCTCCAGTGAGGATGGTTGGCTCCTTTGTCAAAGATGAAGCAGCTGAGTATGTCCAGAGTTTTTTTGCCTTGTCTAATCTAGTCCACTGATCATCAGGTCTGTTTCTTTGCCAGTACCATTTTGTTTTTATCACAGTGGCTTTGTATTATATTTCAAGTTGGGAATTTTGATATTCCTATCATGTCTCTGTTGCCTAGAATGGTTTTTGCTATTCTAGGTCTCTTCTGATTCCAAATAAATTTTTGGACTGTTTTCTCTAGGTCTGTGAAATATGCTGTTGGGATTTCACTTGGGATTACATTGAATCTGTATAGCAGTTTTGGAAGTATGGCCATTTTCACTATATTGCTTCTTCCTGCCCAGAAACGGGATGTCTTTCCATTTTTTAATATCCTCTTTGATTTTTTTTTGGATAAAGTTGGCTAAGGGTTTATCAATTTTTATTCTTTCGAAAAACCAACTCTTTCATTCATTGATTTTTTTTTTGTATCATTCTCTTAGTGTCCATTGAATTAATTTCTGCTCTGATCTTTATAATTTCCTCTCGTGTACAAACTTTGTGTTTGTCTTTCTCTTCTTTTTCTAGGAGTTTAGGGTTATGCATTAGGTTATTTATTTTAGCTTGCTCTGTTTTCCTATTATGCAAATTCACAGTTATGAGTTTGCTTCATAGAACTGCTTTCATTATGTCTCATAGATTCCTCTATGTTGTATTGGCATTATCATTAATTTGTAGAAACTGTCTGATTTCTTCTTTAATTTCCTCTGTGACCCACTGGTTAGTCAGGACAGTGTTATTCAATTTCCATGTGCTTCCAGAGTTCTTGTGGTTTCTTATGCTATTGATCTCCAGTTCATTTGAACTATGGTCTGCTAATATACAGGGGATTATTTCAATTCTTTTGCATTTACTCAAACATGTTCTCTGAGATAGCATGTGGTCTATTTTAGAGAAAGACTTGTGTGCAGCCAAAAAGAATGTATATTTTTATTTTATGGGGTGAAACATTCTGTACATGTCTATTAAGTCAATTTTTTTCAAAAGCTAGGTTCAGTTCTAGTATTTTATTTTTGTCTAGATGATCTGTCTATTTGTGGCAGTGGAATACTGAGGTTCCCCACTAAAGTTGTATTAGTGCTTATTTGGTTTTTCATATCCCTTAATATTTGTTTTGTATAGTTGGGGGCATTAGTATTTAGTGCATATATGTTTATGATTGTCATCTCTTCCTCTTGGATTGTTCCCTTTGCAAGAGTATAGTGGCCTTCTTTGTTTCTCTTAATTCATTTTGGTTTCAAATCTAAATTGTCTTCAGATAAGGTAGGTATCCCTGCTTTTTACTGGGTTCCTATGTCATGGAGAACTGTTTTCCATCCTTTTACTTTCAGTCTATGAGTTTCTTTTTGAACTAGGTGCATTTCTTGTATACTGTATGTCATTGGATTTTGCTTCTTAATCCATTTTGCCAGTCTGTTTCTTTTGTTTGGTGAATTGAGGCAATTAACATTGATGGTTATAACTGATATGTATTTACTTATCCCTCCTGTTGTTGGCTTTTTAATTTTTTCCCCTATTCTTTTAATTTCTTTCTTTGCCTGATAAAGTATTTTGGATTTGCTCTTTTGGGCTTCATGGAATTGTGACCTTCATTCTCTTTCCCTAGGATATTGTTTAGAATTATTTAGAGTGCTGCTTTGGTATTTATGAAGTTTCTCAGGTGTTTTTGTTGTGGAAGTATCTCATTTCCCATCAATTTTGAAAGATAATTTTGCAGGACACATCAGTCTAGGTTGTAGGTTTTTCTTTTAGACCTTGAAATACCTTACCCCAGGTTATTCTTGACTTGAGGGTTTTTGTTGAAAAGTCTGCTGTGTTTCTGATGGACTTTCTTTTACATGTGATTTGTTTCTTTTGTCTGCTTATAGTATTTTGTTCTTTTTTTGGGTTTCTGGGATCTTGATTATTATATATCTAGTTGCAGATTTTTTTTTATTTTGGCTGGTTGGAGTCCTATATGTATCACTTGTCACCATGTCAAATTCTTTCACTCTGTCTGGGAAATTTTCTGTCATTAATTCTTTTTTTTTAGAAGATGTTACCTAAACTTTATTAAAAGAAAAGAACAAGTTTAAATATAGACATTGGACTAGCCTGGTGTGTATGTTCAAGTCCTCATTCTTCATCTGAAGCAATACATCAGGAATCCCCCTGAGTCTATGAGTTTTCAAGTTCACAGTACATGGAACCAGTTTATATTTTTATTTTTTTTCCTCATTCAGAGCAGCCACACACAGTGGCCATTAAAGCAGGAACCTTTGATGAGGCCTTTCCTATGAGGCCTGGCCAGAGTTGCCCAAGGTTTCTCAGTGAGGATCAATGCTGTCATGCTCTATGATGGAAAAAAGCAACAAAATAATAGCACCTGATACAGATTTCAGGAGATCCACTCAGATTCACTATGTTCCAAACCCACTACTGAATGTCACTTGTCTACTTCATGTGTTGAACAGTCTCTGGCCTTGGAATAGGTCTCAATTTGAAGAACTGTTATTGGATGACCCAGAGGTTGATTCAATAGCAGCTCCAGCAGAGTTACTTGTCGAGACTGACTTTAGGATGTGAGGCAGCAAGTAGGTCTTACAGGCCAACTGCTGGACATCAAGATGTCCTCCTATAGGTAGGCCAAGCATCACTGGATAATTGCCTTCACTTCAGGTGTTACAAGTGGCTTCAGTGGGAACTGCACTTTAGTAGCTTTAAGAATAGTATTCTCTTGTATAATATCCTGCTGGGACTGGTAGTGGCCAAAAGATTTTCTTCCATAGAGACACCAGTAGAAAATCACACCCACTGACCAGTCATCCACTTTATTTGAGATCTATGAAGGTTCTTTCCCAACCACAAAACACTCTGGTGATAAGTACCAGTAAGTACCAGAACCTTATGATGTTAGCTCCATGCCCTTTACTGAATTATAGCTACCATCATCTATGATCTTGAAAATATCAAAATCTGTAATTTTTATCTCTCCACACACTTTACCATTTACTAAAAGTATATTATCTGGTTTGAGGTCATAGTGTATAATGGGAGGTTTTATTTCATTTAAGTACTTTAAAGCATTCATAATCTGCATGATAAAGGATTGGGCTTATTTCTCTGGCCTTAATTTGTGCTATCTCAGATAGAAGTCCAGATCATTTCCCTCACAGTATTCTAAAACTGTACAAAATGAGTCAGTGTCCATTGAAAAATTATTGAACAGCTTAACTGCTCTGGCATGACTGAATTCTTTGTGAGTATAGTATTCCCTACATGCATACTTGTCATAATTCTCCTTCTCATCTCTCCAGTTTTTGTTTAACTGGTAAATCTTCACAGCTACCTATCTTTCTCTGTTAGATCAAATACCTTGTAAACTTCACTGAAACCTCCTCTACCCAAAATATGTAGCAAGTATCTATCATCGAGCATTGGATGATCTTTAAATTGTGAGTTATCTTCATTATGTATACATTTTAGTCCCCTGATATGTAAATTTCTAACCCTTTATAGCCTTTCCAGCTCAGCCTGGATCTATTCTTCCTCCTTTTTCAGATGGCCTAAGCTGAGTTTGAAGATTTCTTATTGTTCATGGTATTCTGCTAATGTTAACATTTAATTTTCATTTCCATTGGTCTTGCTTTTCCACTGTTTCAGTGCATTGGTTGCTGGAGGGGCCTGACTCATGCCAGGAGGTTTCCATTTTGCTAACATTTTCTGTTGTCTTTCTATCTTTCCCTCTGAGAATTTAATCCTTTTCTTGTTCTCTATAATCCCTGACACTCAGGAAGCTGAGACAGGAAGACTGTAATTTCAAGGCCAGCCTCAGCAATTTAGCAAGATTTTGATAAGATTCTGGAAAGCATAATCATCTGTCCACTGTTTAGTAAAGGAGGCCCCATGTAAGACAGTAGTAAAGTGGCCCAATCTCAAGGGATCTTGCATGCTCTTATCTCTACATGCCATCTTCTCTTGACTTTTCTACAAGGAGTGAGTTTCTTGCTCATTGTGACAAACCTATTTAATCATTTTTTGTATTTCTCTAGCATCTTTTGATGTTCATCAATTTGCCATCTTAAATCACAGTTGGCTCTTAATAAATCTATTCTTCCTTTCTCATTTTCTAAGTCAGAATTCACACTGTTTTCTATCTAGTGCAGATCTTTTTTATTGTGAGGTCAGACTGAGTCTGTCTGTGCCAGATGGAGATCTGCTTTGGGGAGCTACAGGAATGCTCTGTGTTGCCAGGTACCATAGAAGAGGGACACGTGCTAACTGCTCTGTGTCAAGTTGAGGTTCTGCTAGCATCACTGATATGAGGGTTAGTGGAGCAGATTGCTCCTCCAATGCCTCCTTCACAGAATGGCCATCTAAATGATAGAGGGGGTGCTCTACTCACCATGCTAAGGGATTGGATAAGAAATGTTGCAGTGAGGACTGCACAACTGGTGAAACACTTCTTCCAGGTCAGGTTCTTGGCCTGCTTCCCCTAGCAAACTCAAAGTAATCACTAATTTTATGTACTCTATGAGTGCCTTTCCCTTGGCTGCTTTCATACAGTTCAGATTTCCTTTTCTGATTTCACTGGTCATTCTGCTATTTCTCAGGAGTCTCTACTTCTTTATCACTCAAGGATCACACTTTGCAAAAACTCTGGTTGGAAGACTAACTGTTGAGTAGCTCCTTACTAACTCTGACTCCAGTAAACCTGCCAATGTAGGTCCAGGCTATGCAATTCTTCCATCATTTCTGCTGCCACCACTGATTGCTCCTCCTGGGAGGCACCCTGATCTGGGCTGGCAGTAGGTCACTCTGCTCTCCCCTTGGGCAGGCCCAAGATGGAGCTGGACCTCTTCTGAGGGCCATAACCCCCTGCCCAGGCAGCTATCACTGGCATCAGGCTCCACAAAAGGGTGGGTGGGGGAGGAGAGCTGATGAGGCCACAGATCCTCAGACTCATGTACAGAACCAGGAGCCTGAAGAAGGTACAGCCTGGGTGGCCTTGGAGGGTATGGGTCCAGCCTCCTTGTGCTGGACAAAGGCCAAATGAGGCACAGGAGGGCCCAGTCTGGGGCAGGAGGCTGGGACCAGCTCAGCTTGGGGCCACTTGAGTAGGGCACCTGTCGTTAATTCTTCAATTTTTAATGTCACTTTTACTTTCCTGTGCTTTTTCATGGACTCCTATCAGTCTTATATTATTCTTTTTGTTTCATCTAGGAGCTGTTGGATCAATTTATCATGGTCCCTTACTTTTTTTAAGAGATCTCTCTTTTCATGGTCACTGTCCACCATCTTGTCTTCTATTGCTGATGTTCTGTCTCATATTGGCTCATTCTGCTGTGAATACTTTGAATAGCATTTTTGATCTCCTGGATATCCATTTGAATCTGTTTCATGTATTCCTTTTCTTTCCTATGTTGGGCATTCCTGGTTTTGATTTCTTTCCTATGCTGAGTAATCATGGCTTTCATCATATTCCTGAACTTATCTATTTTTTAAATTTATTTCTGTTCTAGAGTCTCTAATCATGTCTTTCATTCTGCTCACCATCTCTGTGGTTATTTGAAAAATTATTTCTGTTGTGAATTTTTCTAGAATCTTTTTCATCTATTTTAGTACTTCCTGTGCTATCAGTTCAGGGTGTCCAGGTGGTTGATCATCAGACTTTGCTACCTCATCTACCCCAGAATTTGCCTTTGCTGAGCTGGAAGTCTAGGTTTGACCTTGCTTAGTTGTTTTCTCATTTCTATTTTTGTTGTTGGTACTGTTTCTGGTTTAATTTCAGCATTGATACTTTAATATTGCTTGTTGTAAATGTCTTTGTTGCTTGAATTTAGAACCCTTATGGAATAATTGCTTCTCAGAGGTATCTTCCAGATGCAGCTGTTTTTTTTAACTTTTATTAATTTTATTGGTATATTTAATGTATACAATATAATGACATTCATTGTTGGAAATTTGTACCTTAGCATAATCAATCTTGGTTCTTATTTTTCCCCATTCCCATGCTCCCTTCAACCCCTCTCTCCCTCCAAATCTATAATGACTTTGTTTCCATTATTTTTCATTTTCTCATATTGATTCCATTCCTTTCCACTACTGCTCCCATTTCCCTTTCCTCTTTGTCTCTTTTCAGATATATCTGGTCTTTAGGCTTTGAATCTCTAATGATGCTTAGGCAATCTCATGTTCAGTATACCAGGAAGGACAACAGATTAGATCAATCACAACACCTTAGCCCAAGTGATATAATCAGCAACAACAATACAGTCAAGCACAGTTTAGAAAATGACAATTTGTGGTAGTTATTAATTTATCACCTTTAACCATATGAATTAAATAAACTTCGAGGACCAGCCCAAAATACATGCATAGTGAATAAAATCTTCAATATAGCAACTTTATCCTTTAGGATATGGACTTAGAAGGAGATAGGGAGGGAGGGATAGAGAGGTAGAAGTATACAGAAAGGTTAGAAGTAAGGCCAGAGGACACAGGAATATCACAGGAACTCTAGGAAATTGTTGAAAAACAAGAGGAAGAGGTGGCAAAAAAGAACAAAGATAAGAACAGTAGCACCAAATAGCAGTAGGGAAGGTAGGAATGATATTCACTTTCCTTTAAACCTATGGATGGTTGAGAGAAGGAAAAAGAGAGAAGAAAAAAAAAGAAATCTGAATTAGGATCAGAATAGCAACAAAAATGGAGAAAAATGAAGAACGGGGGGGAGAGAAAGACACACACACAGAGAGAGAGAGAGAGAGAGAGAAGAAAATTGAATAATAATTTTGAAAAGAGAAGAAAAAATTAAAAATAACTTTGAAACTAAAAATAAAAAGGAAGGGCCTCCTTCAGGGTATGTCTTTGCTGTCACAATTGACAATAGTGTGCAGATCTAAGTCATTTAGTTTCAGCAAGCCAGCAGCAGTCCCCTGAAATTAAGGCTGATTTCTGGCCTCTAGGACCAATTTGAGTTGCTTGACCTTCTTCCTCGTTGAACTCTGCAAGCTTCTATTGCAGGTTCCAGCTGTCTTTCCCCTAAAGATAGGTCAGGTTCCAATGGGAGGTGGTGATCCCAACTATGGTGGTCTGGTGTGCCTTTATTGCAGAGATTCTCTTCACTTTTCCACTGTGCTTCAGCTTTCATCAAGAAACTTCAGAGAGGCCTTCTTTCTGTTGTTCACTTCTGCTGTAGTTTCTTGAGCTCAGAACAATGTCCTTTATGACCCCTTGCATCTCTGCTGTATGGATCCAGGTATCTGCATGGCCCAGTGGCCAGAGATGGAGGGGGTTCAGTGGTGGTGCTGTTGGAAGTCCAAGCAGCTCAGCTCTGGAGCTCTTCCTTTGGTGGCTTGGGGACAGTGCTACTGGTGGCCTGACCAGGTCTTCTTTTAAGAATATATCTTACAGTCTATTTTAAAATTCAATTTTGAACATTATATTTTAAATTTAAACTGGTCTGCCCCCCCATCTTCCCTCCCTCCACTTTCCCCATTTCTCTGTCTTTTTCTCCCTCCCTCCTCTCTCTTTCTTTTCCTCTTTCCTGCAAGGTAGAAATCCTGAAAACAATTGTATTTTCTTCTAGCATTAAGGTTATACTAAAATGTTAGAAGTACTAACAAAATTTCACTTTTCAAGTAAAAGAAGGACAAAATGATCTGTTTGTATAGAAAGTGTAATAAGAAATTTTCACACCAATGGAAATCTACTTTAATGTGTATGGTGGAGAAGCTGGAATTTAATAATGTTTAGAAATATTTTAGCCCAATGTTATCAAAATATTGGAGATCAACTGAACATGATGGTGTTTGCCTGTACTCAGCATTCTAGTAGTCTGAGGCAGGAAAATCATGTTGGGCTCAGACTGAGAATTTATTTATATCCTATCTGAAAGATAAAAAATAAAGATCTAGGGATGTAGATCAGTACATTTGGGTTCAAACCTCAGGACTTTAGCAGAGTTTGATTTTCATGACCTCAAGAATAAGAAAACAAACATAAGGCCTCAAACTTCTGACAGTTTGGAAAATAAAGAAACATGAAACAAAAATAAAATATTTAGAAAGTAATGGATAGGTTGCTTTGTGTCTTCATTTTAAACTCGTTTATGTAAGCCTGGGGATTTAGCTCAGTGGTTTGGTGGCCTGCCTTGCAAGCGCAAAGACCGGAGTTCAATCCCTGGTACCAAAACAAACAAACAAAAAATTCATTTACGTAAATTAACAATTTCTACTTTGTGCTAAACACAATGTTCTATGACATAAACTTCTGACAGTTTGGAAAATAAAGAAACATGAAACAAAAATAAAATATTTAGAAAGTAATGGATAGGTTGCTTTGTGTCTTCATTTTAAACTCGTTTATGTAAGCCTGGGGATTTAGCTCAGTGGTTTGGTGGCCTGCCTTGCAAGCGCAAAGACCGGAGTTCAATCCCTGGTACCAAAACAAACAAAAAATTCATTTACATAAATTAACAATTTCTACTTTGTGCTAAACACAATGTTTTCTATGACAGAACATTTTAGCAGAGTGATCTTGGCTTTTTTGCCATCAGTGAAAATAGACTCTTTTTTATTTTATTTCTTTTTAAAAGACATGCTTGAGTTCAAAAAGCTTTTGGAGAATTGGGAACACGACAGCAAAGTGCCTAATTCCAATAGCACAGAATGTCCAGGATGAAATATCTTTGTAACCTTCTTAAAAATTTAAAAATATGATTATATGAAAGTATTTTTTAGTAATATAAATGAAGGTGAATGCTTTAGTTCAGGTTCAGAATGTTGTTTGTTCAACATTTGATCTGATATATTTACCAAATGTATTCTTTCCCACATTTATATACCTACCTATATTATCTGAATTTTAAAGTAAAATTGAAGGAAAAAGTTCTGTTAAAATTCTGACAAAGACAGTTAATTTATTGACTTCATTTGTGGGACAAAAGTTTTCACAAAATCTTTTTATTTGTTTATATTTTCACTTTTTTTTGAGACAGGGTCTTGCTCTGTGGTTCAGACTATCTTTGAGCATACAATGTAGCCCTAGCTGGCCTCAAATTTGAGGTAATCTACCTGCTCCAGCCTCCTCAATACTGAGATTACTAGAGTCCACCACCACCCTTGGTCCAGAAAACATAAAAAATTTTTTATTGGTATTTAAAAATTATTAATACATGTTTGCAATATATCATGATGACATTCATAATGGGGAGTTGTAAAGTATATAAAAATGTTAATTCTAGTTACATCTTCCCCTTACTGATTTTCACATCACTTCACTTTATGTTCCCTTTCCTATTTGCAAAAGATCTATCTCCCTATTTTTAAAATTTTGCTCTTTATTTTTATATTGTGTATTTTATATAAGAGAAGCCATATTATATTTAAGTTTATGGGTTTGACTTATTTCACTTAATAAGGTGTATACATTTTTCTACAACAAACTCAAACTTATTCTTTTTTATAGCACAGTAGTGCTCCATTATGAAAATATCACATTTTCTTTATCCATTCATCTGTTGATGGACATTTAGGCCACTTCCAAGATTTAGCTGTTATGAATTGTGCTGCTATAAACATGGGCATGCAAGCATTATTGTAATATAATATATTTAACTCTATCAGATGATGTTTATAAAGGGAATAGCTGGGTCAAATGAAGCTTCCATTTTTAGTTTTTTTGAGGAATCTCCATACTGAGTACCACAAGAGTTATTCAAGACTATTTTCCCACCAACAGTGTAGAAGAGCTCCTTTTCCCCTGCAGCCTTTCCAGCATTTGTTATTATTCAATTTCTTGAAGTTAGCCATTCTTTCTGGAATAAGATAGAATCTCAGTGTTGTTTTAATATGCATTTTTCTTATGGCCAGAAATATTGAACACTTTTCATATAATTATTGGTCATTTGTACTTTTTCTGGGAAGTGTCTATTTATTTCAGTTCCCTATTTTTTGACTGAGTCTTTTATTTTGGGGGCCTAATTATTTGAGTACTTTATATATTCTAGACATTAGTCTCTGATACGTGGTCATTTTCAATCTTTTAGTTGTTTACTTTGCTGTGCAGAATAATTTTAATTTGATATAGTTAGATTTATTGGTTCTTGTTGGTATTTCTGATTGGGATTCTGTACAAAAGTCCTTCTTTATGCCTATGTGCTCAAGATTTTTACTTATTTTGTCTTCCAGAATTGTTTGTTTTAATAAATATGTCTTTCATTCAATTTTTTTAGTTTAGAATATGGTGAGAGATATGTGTCTAGATTCAATATTTTGCATGTAGTCAGTTTTCCTAGCACAATTTTAAAAGAGGCTGTATTTTTTCAAACATACATGTTTGGCCCCTCTGTCAAAGCAGATGGCTGAATGAATAGCTGTATTCTCTATGGTATTCTATTAATGCATATGTCTTTTTATTTTTTATTTTTTTTGGCCAGTATCTTGCTTATTTTGTCTCTATAGTTTAATAGCATAATTTTATGTCAAGTATTGTGATGTCTCCTGCTTTGCTCTTGCTACCCAGGATTGCTTTTGCTATTCTGGGTCCCTTCAGGATCCAAATGAGTTTTAGGATTGTTTTCTCTAGTTGTGTGAAGAATGCTACTGGTATGTTTATTAGGATCACATGAAATCTGTACACAAATTTTGGAAGTACGGTAATTTGACAGTATTGGTTCTGCTTATCCAAGAACAGGGGATATCTTTCCATTTTTTGATATATTCTTCAATGTTGTTTTCAGATTACTGTTGTTTTTGTTGTAGGGGCCTATGATTTCCTTGGTTAGTTTAATTCCTAAGTATTTTATTTTTCTTTTTATTGAGTTTATTGGTACAATCTAGGGATACAATACAGTTACATTCATCATTGGGATCCTGTACATTTACATAATAGGTCTTGATTCTCATTTTTTCCCCTTGTCTCTGCCCTCCCTTCACTCTTTCCTTCCCTCCCCATTTACAAACACTTTATTTCCATTTTTTCAATTTCTCATATTTTTTCCCTCTCCCTTATTACCTTTCTCCCACCCTTCCCACTTTCCCTACACCTTTAGGCCTTTACTTCCTATTTCACATTATTAATTATCTCATTAGGATCCTGTGTTCTATTATAGTTTTTCACACCAGAGAAACTATTTGATATTTCAGTTAAAGAAATCTCTGTATGAACATTAAAAATAAGGAATCCTAAAATAAAACTAAAAAAGAATGTAAAAGAGAAAAGACAATGATGTAAGATTAAAATAATCCTTAATTCTGAAGATGAAAATGGTCCCTGAACATATTTAAATTGCTTCTTGCTCTTGTAGTCTTGTCTTATTCTTTTTTTTCATTTTTTAGAGAATACTTTATTAGTTTCTGTAATCAAACACGTGTAAATATGACCTTACATATTTAATACAGTGTGTTATCCCTGTACAAATGGAAAAAAAATTAAAATTAACATTTCTAGACCAATTCAGTTGTCCATTTCCGTACAATGCCAACTCAACACAATACCAAAGTTGACAGCACAGTTAAACTTTGCAAAAACTCAAATTATATATATATATATTTATTTATATAAAAAGACCAATAATAGCAGTATATTATGCATCAAAAGCAGCAACAGCTTTTCCAGGTTCTGCAGTCATCTGAAAAAAATTATAGACACAGCACATTC
>NW_022900932.1:39215474-39236990 GCF_012274545.1 Fukomys damarensis
TTTGGTTTGAATTTGCTTTATTTGTAAATAAGATTGCTACCCCAGCTTTTTTGTGAGGCTTCCGTCACATGGAGAATTGTTTCCCATCCTTTCACTTTCAGTCTATGGGCTTCTTTTTGCACTAGGTGTGTTTCTTGTATACAAAATATTGTTGGATTTTGCTTCTTATTCCATTTTGCCAGTCTATTTCTCTTGATTGGTGAGTTGAGGCCATTGACATTGATGGTTATAATTGATATGCACTGACTTAATATTGACATGTTATTGGCCTTTGTTGACTGTTTTTACTTTTTCACCTTCTCCTTTTAGTTTCTTGCCTTGCCTATTTTATTTGCTCTGTTGGACCTCATGGTGTTGTTGCCTTCATTGTCTTTTTCTAGGATCTTGCTTAGAACTGCTTGTAATGCTGGTTTGGTATTCATGTAGTTTCTCAGGTGTTCTTTGTTGTGGAAGTGTCTTATTTCCCCATTCATTTTGAAAGAGAGTTTTTCAGGATACATCAGTCTAGGTTGGAGGTTGTTCTCTTTTAGTACTTGAAATATCTCACTCCAGGCTCTTCTTGCCCTAAGGGTTTGTGTTGAAAAGTCTGCTGTGATTCTGATGGACTTTCCTTTGCATGTGATTTGTTTCTTTTCTCTTACTGCTTGTAGTATTTTGTTCTTCTGTTGGGATTCTGGGATTTTGATTATTATATGTCTAGGTGTAGATTTATTTTGATTGTGGCTAGTTGGGGTCCTATATACCTCAGTTATCTGAATATCAAATTCTTCCCCTATGTTTGGGAAGTTTTCTGTCATTAATTCTGTGAACAGCTTTTTTAAGTCATTTGTATTTCCTCCTTCTATTTCTTGTATTCCTATCAGTCTTATGTTATTCTTTGCATCATCTAGGAGTTGTTGGATCTATTTATCATGATCCCCTACTCTTTTTAAGAGACCTCTCTTTTCATGGTCACTGACTGCAATTTTTTCTTCTATATTTGAGAGTCTATCTTCACATTCTTTTATTCTGTTGTGTACACTTCCAATGGAGTGTTTAACCTCCTGGATATCTGTTTAAATCTGTTTTATTGATTCCATTTCTTTCCTATGCTGGGCGTTTATTTTTTCCATTTCTTTCTTATGCTGGGCCTTCATGGCTTCTATCGTGGTCCTGAGCTCATCTATTTTTCTGTCAGTTTCTGCTCTAGTATCTGGAATCATGACTTCCATTTTGCTCACTATCTCTATGGTTATCTGGGAAATTATTTCTGTTTTGAATTTTTCCAGAGCCTGATTGATCTGTTTTGTTACTTCCTGTGCTTTGAATTCAGGCTGTCCTGGTGGTTCATTTCTCTCACCTTCATAACATCAGAGAAAACAGCTCATCAAATCAACCACAATCCTATATCCCAACTGATGCAATCAGCAACACATTATGATCAAGCATAACTTGGAAACTGACCACCTGTGGTAGTCACTAGTCTATCAACCTTAAACCATTTGAAATAAATTGAAATCAAGAAGCAGTCCAGAACATGTCTTCAGTGAACAAACTTTTCTTCATAACATCAGAGAAAACAGCTCATCAAATCAACCACAATCCTATATCCCAACTGATGCAATCAGCAACACATTATGATCAAGCATAACTTGGAAACTGACCACCTGTGGTAGTCACTAGTCTATCAACCTTAAACCATTTGAAATAAATTGAAATCAAGAAGCAGTCCAGAACATGTCTTCAGTGAACAAACTTTTCAGTATAGTATATTTACCATTTAATGGCACAGGCAGAGCTAGGACTCAAGACCCCTGATCTCAGTTAGCTGATGACTGAACCCCATGATGCAGACTGACCTTGGGCTGCAAGGCCCAGATTGAGTTCCCCAACCTTCTGAATGGTTGAACTCCACACCATTCTACTACAGGCTTCCCAAGCCCTTTCTTTAAAGATGTTCGAAGTTGAGAACTCAGAAAAATACCCTTTATGACCACCTCTGCCTCTGGCACAATCAGTAGTCTGAGAGTGCGCTGGGGGGGTAATGGGAGTTATGGGGGTTAAGGGGGGCCAGCTTGGGTACCTTCCTGGTGCTGGAGTGAAAGCAGCTCCAGGTGGGAGAGGGCATGGCTCTCCTTCCCACGGTGGATAGGGGCCCAGAATTCATTTTTGGTGCTGGAGTCATGGCCATATTTTATTTTTCTTGACACTATTTTAAATACTATTGTTTTCTTAATTTTTTCTCAGTGAATTATTGATGTACAAGAATGCTATTAATTTTTATGTTTAATTTTGTATTCTGCTACCTTGCTAAATTTGTTTATTAATTCATGAGTCTTTCATTTGAATTTTCTGAATCTTTAGTGTAGATGTCTTCTGAAAATAATAATTTGAGATCTTCACTTTCTATACATATCCCTTTATTTCTCTTACCGGATTGCTCTGATTAAAATTTCAAATACTGGATTAAACAGGAGGGTTATAGTGGACATCCTTTACTTCTTCCTGATTTATGTTCTAAAATCTAGTGCAAATTCAAAAGCTTTAAATTTATAAATGACTTGTTGCTTTTCTCTAATGCTTTTAAGATTTTGTTATTGTGTTGCACTTCTAGGACTTTGCCTATGATGTGTTCTATAGAAATTCTTCCTGATCATGACAATTTGGGGTTTTATATGCCTCACTTTAGTTTTTCACACCAGAGAAACTATTTGGTATTTACTCAAGTGTATCCTATTTATTTCACTTAGGACTATAGCTCCAATGTGCACCCATTTAGGCATAAATGTTTCTAGTTTCTCATTCTTTGTGGCTGAGTCATACTCCATTCTATAGAAAAACCACATCTTCACTATCCAGTCTCCAGTTCATGGGCATTTGGGTTGTTTCCAAGTTTTAGATATTGCAAACTATGCTGCTGTAAACATGCGTGCACATCTATCTGTTTGGTATGATTCTTTTAATCCTTTTGGAAAGACACCCAGCAAAAGGATAGCTGGGTCAAGTGAAACCTCTAATCCTCGTTCTTTGAGATATCTCCATATTGATTTCCATAGTGGTTGCACCAGTCTGCATTCCCACCAACAGTAGAGAAGGGTTCCTTTCTTGCCACAGCTCCACCAGAATTTGTTATTGGTTGATTTCTTAATAACAGCCATTCTTTCTGGGGTGAGGTGGAATCTCAGTGCTGTTTTGGTCTGCATCTTTTGAAAGACCAGTGATGTTAATTTTTTGGGGGGGTATATCTATTTGCTAGTTTTACCTGTTTGTCTGAGAAATGTCTGTTCATTTCAGATGCCCATTTTTGAATTGGGTCTTTCTATTTGGGAGGGTCTAGTTTTTTTTTTTGTAGTTCTTTTTTTTCTCATTGAGTTTACTGGTACATTTTAAGTATACAGTACAGTTACATTGATCATTGGGATCTTTTACCTTTACATGACAGGTCTTGGTTCTCATTTTTTCCCCTTACCCCTGCCCTCCCTTCACCCACACCTCCCTTCCCTATTTACAAATACTTTATTTCCATTTTTTTATTTTCTCATATTTTTTCTTTTCCTTTATTTCCTTTCCCTTACCCTTCCTTGAGTTCTTTATATATTCTAGATAGTGGTCCTTTGTCTGAGGCACAGCTGATAAAAAATATTTCCCACATTGTAGGTTGTCTCTTAACTCTGTTGGTGGTTTATCTTGCACTGCAACAACTTTTAATACCATGAGATCCCATTTGTTGATTCTTTGTGCAAGTTCCCATGCTGCTGAGGATTTCTTCATAAAGTCTTTTCCCATGCCAATGTCTTTAAGAGTTACCTAATTTATTTTCCAGTAAGTTTAGTCTTATTGTTCTATATTTAGATCTTTAATCCACTTGGATTTTAGTTTAGTGCTAGTTTCAAGTTGGGGATTCTGATACCCCCTGCCATATCTCTGTTGCCTAGAATGGCTTTTGTTATTCTAGGTATCTTCAGGTTTCAAATGAAATTCTGGATAGGTTTCTGATGCTCTGTGAAATATACTGTTTGGAGTTCAACTGGGATTGCATTGAATTTGTCTAGCCATTTTGGAAGTATGGCCATTTTCACTGTGTTGATTCTTTGTACCCAGAAACAAAGTTTGTCTTTCCATTTTCTTATATCCTCTTCCATCTCCTTTTTCAGAGTGCTGTAGTTTTCAGTGTAGAGGTCCTTTGTCTCCCTCGTTAGATTGATTTCTAGATATCGCATTTTTCAAATGTTATTGTGAAAGGAATTGGTTCCCTACTTTCTCTCTCAGTGAATCTCTTATTTGTGTCAAGAAGGTTATTGACTTTTGAGTGTTGACCTTGTATCTAGCTACTCTACTGGATCTGTCAATTAAGTTTAGAAGTCCTTTTGGTAGATCATTTTGTTTCTTCAATGTGCAGTATCACATCATCAGCAAATAATGATTGTTTAACTTCTTCCTTTCCTATCTTTATTCCTTTTATTTGTTTCTTTTGTCTAATTGCTGTGGATATTTCTACAACTATACAAACAGGAGTGGTGATAGTGGGCATCATCTTGTTTTAGATTTTAGCTTGAAGATTTTCAGTTTTTGACCATTTAGTTTGATATTGGTTGTTGGTATTTCATAGATAGCCTTTATCAGTTTGAGATAAAGACCATCTGTTCAAATTTTCTTCAGGTTTTAAAAAAAATCATGAATGGGTATTCAATTTTTTCTAGTGCTTTTTCTGCATCTGTTGAAATGATCATATGGTTTTTGTCCTTGACTCTGTTAATATAGTGTATTACATTTTTTGATTTATGTATGTTGAACCATCCTTGCATCCCTGGGACAAATCCGACTTGGTCAATGTGTATGATCTTCTTGATGATCTTCTGTATTCTGTTTGCCATTATCTTACTGAGGATTTTTGTGTCTATGTTCATTAGGGAGATTGGCCTGTAGTTCTCTTTTTTTGGTTGGGTCTTTCCCTGGTTTGGGAATCAAAGTAACACTTGCTTCCAGGAATTAATTTAGAAGTATTGTTTCTCTCAAATTTCATTGAAGAGTGTAAAGAATAGTGGCAGTAGTTCTCTAAATCTTTTGCAGTGAAGCCATCAGGACCTGGGCTTTTCTTTGTTGATAATGCTTTAATTACATTTTGAATTTCATTGAATGTAATTGGGGTTTTAGACTTTTCATACCTTCTTTGTTAAACTTTGGAAGTTCATATATACATCTGGGAATCTGTCCATTTCTTCTGTGTTTTCCATTTTATTATATTACAGGTTTTCGAAGTAAGCATTGATGGTCTTTGGGATTTCTACTGGATCTCTTTTGACTTCACCTTCTTCCTTCCTAATTGCATGAATTTGGGACCTTTCTTTCCTTTTTTTACGATAAGGCTGGCTAAGGGTTTATTGATTTTATTTGTTTATTCGTTGATTTTTTGTATCATTCTGTTAGTCTCCATTGCATTAATTTTTGCTCTGATTTTTATAATTTTTTTCCTTGTGTGAGCTTTGGATTTGTCTTACTCTTCTTTTTCTAGGAGCTTAAGGTTAAGCATTAGGTTGTTAAGCATTAGCTTACTCTGTTTTCCTTGTATGGGCATTTACAGCTATGAATTTCCTTCATAGATCTGCTTTCATTGTAGCCCATAGATTCCTATATGTTGTATTGACATTATCATTAAATTGTAGAAACTGTCTAATTTCTTCTTTAATTTCCCCTGTAATCCAACAGTTTTTCAGCATGGTGTTATTCAATTTCCATATGTTTGTGAAGTTCTTGTGGTTTCTTATGCTATTGATCTGTAGTTTAGTTTCACTGTGGTCTGATAATATACACAGGATAACTTTATTTCATTTGCATTTACTTAGACATGTTCTAAGAGCTAGTATATGGTCTATTATGAAGAATGGCCCATGTGTAGTAAAAAATAATGTATATTCTGATTTTGTGAGATGGAAAAGTCTGTAGACTAGAGGTCCATTTATTCTAAAGCTATGTTCAGTTCTTATATTTTGTTGTTTATTTTTTGTCTAGATGATCTGTCTATTTGTGGCAGTGGAATACTGAGTCCCCCACTACAAGTGTATTAGTGCTTATTTGGTTTTTCATGTCCCTTTATATATATTTTGTATAATTGGGGGCATTAGCATTTAGTGCATATATATTTATGATTTTCATCTCTTCCTCTTGGATTGTTCCCTTTCCAAGGATGTAGTGACCTTCTTTGTCTCTCTTAATTAGTTTTGATTTGAAATTTACTTTGTCTGCAAATAAGATAGCTATCCCTGCTTTTTTTTTGGGTTCCTGTCACATTGAGAACTATTTTTGATCCTTTTACGTCCAGTCTATGAGTTTCTTTTTTGAACTGTTTGTTTCTTGTATACAGCATGATATTGTTTTTTTTTTCTTTTTAATCAATTCTGCCAGTTGGTTTCTTTTGTTTGATGAATTGAGGCCTTTGGTACTGATGGTTATAATTGATATAAATTAACTCATTATTGTCATGTTATTTCCCATTGTTGGCTCTGTTTTATTTTTCCTTTTCGCCCTTTAATTTCTTGCCTTGCATGATGAAATATTTGTATTTGCTCTTTTGGTCCTCATGGAGTTGTGGCCTTCATTGTCTTTTCCTATAACATTGTTTAAAATTGTTTGGAAGTGCTGCTTTGGTATTCATGAAGTTTCTCAGGTGTTCTTTGTCATGGATGTGTCTTATTTTCCCATCCATTTTGAAAGGTAGTTTTACAGGATACACCAGTTCAGGTTGGAGGTTTTTTTCTTTTAGGGCTTGAAATACCTCACTCCAGGTTATCCTTGACTTGAGGGTTTGTATTGTAAAGTCTGCTGTTATTCTGATGGGCTCTCATTTGCATGTGATTTCTTTCTTTTCTCTAATTGCTTGTAGTATTTTGTTCTTCCATTGGGTTTCCAGGATCTTGATTATTACATGTCTAGGTGTAGATTTTTTTGATCATGGTTATTTGGAGTCCTATATGCCCCACTTATCTGTATGTCAAATTCTTCCCTCTGTTTGGGAAGTTTTTCTCATTAATTCTGTTAACTTTATTGTTTTAAGTCATTTGTACTTTCTTCTGCTACTTCATGGATTCCTATCAGTCTTATATTATTCTTTTCTGTATTATCTAGGAGTTTTTGGATTAGTTTCTCAAAATTAGTTATTCTTTTTAAGAGAACTCTCTTTTCAGGTCACTGACCACAATCCTATCTTTTATACATGAAATTGTATCTTCATATTCATTCATTCTGCTGTAAATGCATTCAATGGAGTTTTTAATTTCCAGTTTGAATCCGTTTCATGGATTCCATTTTTTTCCTATGTTTGGTATTCATAGTTTTCATTTCTTTCCTATGCTGAGCAATCATGGCTTCGATCATGGTCCTGAACCCATTTTTGTTTTTTATCTTTTTCTCTTCTAGATACTCTAATCCTTATTTCTTCACTTCTTTCCTTTTCTTTCTCCCTTGTTCTCCTTCTCAGTTGAACTTGTTCTTCCTATTTCCCAATATCTATCATCTATTTTGGTCCTTATTTATCCTTTGGGTTTCTCACATAAGAGAAAAAATGCAATACTTAAATATATGTGTCTGATTTATTTCACTTAAGATTATGGTCTCAGGTGCATCCATTTATCTTAAAATGTCACAAGTTCATCCTCTTTTATAGCACAGCAGTACTTCAGTGCATATAAAAATCACGTTTCCTTTACTATTTATGGGCAGCTGGGCTGTTTCTGAGATATTGTGCTACCATAAACATTTCTGTGGATATATTGATGCAGTATGATGCCTTCAGAAAGATACCTATAAGGGGAATAGCTGGGTGAATGGAATCTCTAATATTAGTTTTTTGAGGAATCACCATACTGATTTCCATGTTTGTTGTACCAATTATGCTCCCATCTACAGTGGAGAAAGGTTCCTTTTCCCCCCACAGTCTAATCAGCATTTGTTACTGGTTGACTTCTTGATGACAGACATTCTTTCTGGAGTCAGATGGAATCTCAGTGTTGTTTTAATTTGCATTTCTCAAATAACTAGAGATAGCAACTTTTTTTTCATATATTTTTTGCTGTTTTCTTTATCTGAGAATTGTCTATTCATTTGAGAGACCCACTTTTTGATTAGGTCTTTAAATTTGGAGAATCTGATATTATTGAGTTCTTTATATATTCTAAATATTATCCTTTAACTGAGGAACAGCTGGCAACACTTTTTTCCCATTCTGTGGGTTTTCTCTACTCCATTGGTGGTTTCTGAAAGCTCTTTAATATGATGCAATCCCAGTTGTTGATTCTTTGTAGTATTTCTTGTGCAATTGGGTTTTTGCCTACACCTATATATTCAATAATTTTATCTATTCTAATTTTCAGAAGATTAAGCTTTTCTGGTTTTATATTTAGGTCTTTGATCCATTTTAATTTTAGTTTAGTGGGTGGTGAGAGATTGGATCAGGTTTAACCTTTGGCACATGGAAAGCCATTTTTTTCTAGCACCATTTATTAAAGCATGGATCTTTCTTCCAGTGAAAGTTTTTGGTCCCTTTGTCAAACATAAAGTAGCTGAGTATGTCTGGAGTTGTTTCCAATCTTTTATTCTGTACAACTGATCTTTGGGTCCATTTTTTTTTCAGTAGCGTGCTGTTTTTAACACTGTAGCTTTGTGTTATAATTTCAAGTCTGAGATTGTAATGATTTATGCCTTGCCTTTGTCACCCACAATTGTTTTTGATATTTGAGGTCTTTCCTGGTTCAAAATGAACTTTAGAATTAATTTATCTAATTCTTTTAGGTATGCTATTGCTATTTTGTTTGGGATTGCATTAAATCTGTATAACAGTTTTGGAAGTATGGCCATTTTCACTATTGTGGTTCTGCCTATCCAAGAACAAGGGGTAATGTTCCATATGCTGATATCCTCTTCAGTTTACTTGTTCAGCATATTCTTTTCTCAGTGAGTTTGTTATTTGTATATAGGATGCTATTTATTTTGAATGTTGACTTTGTATCCTGCTATGCTACTGAATTTTATTATTAAAACTAAGAGACTTTTGGTGGAGTTTTTGGGGTGTTCTATGTAGAATATAATGTTATCTGCAAGTAATGATAGTTTAACTTCTTTCTTTTCTATCCTTATTCCTTTTATTTCCTTTTGATTTCCAATGGCTCTGGCTAATGTTTCCAGTACTATATTGAATAGGAGTAGTGATAGTGAGTATCCTTGTCTTGTTCCTGATTTCAGAGTGAAAGCTTTCTGGTTTTGATCATTTAGTATGAAATTGGTTATTAGTTTATTAGAGTTGTTTTTCATCAGATTGAGCTAAAGACCTCCTGTTACAAATTTCATGTAGGTTTTTTTTTTTTTAAACCATGACTGGCTGTTTGTCAAATTATCTTCATCTACAGAGATGCTCATGTGGTTTTTGTATTTAGTTCTGTTATTGTGGGGTATTTATTTATTGCCTTGTGTATGTTGGTTTATCCCTTCATTCCTGGGATGAGACCTATTTGATAATGGTGTATTCTTTATGATTTTCTGCATTCTCTTTGCTAGTAACCTATTTAGAATTTCTGTGTCTTTGTTCCTGAGGACATTTGCCCATAGTTCTCAAGGTTCTTATTTAAGTATTATGAAAACTTTCAGCCTAACAGTTTAAGCCCTATAATATTGTAAATGAGGTTGGTAGCCCTTGAATATTTGTATAACCAGTTTTTAAAATGTTTTATATTCTTATGACAATGTTAGCCTCAAGTTTCTATCTAAGACTGTATGTGATTTGCAGTTGCTAAGTGGCATTTTGAGACTCTTTAAAACTGCTATGAACATTTTTTAAAACCCAAAGTCTGTAAGGTTAAAGAAATTCATATGAGTTCAACTTTTATTTTCAGTGCCAGAAACTTTTTTTTAAGTAAAGAACCTTCATATACTTTAACCCCCCCCAAAAATTTTTTTTATACTGGGGATTGAACCTGAGCCCTTGTGCCTTCAAGGCAGGTGGCAGAACCACTGATACAAATCTCTGGCCCTCTTTAACCAATTTTTAAAAACATAGATTAGCTTGTAGACAAAGAAAACATATAAGAAACAAACCAATTACATTAAATCAGAATGCACTTTTAGATGCATTGACCATAACAACTTTTTTCTTGGTTTTAGGTTTATAACTATAAATAAAGCAGTCCAAACTTTCCCCAAGGGTTGTCACCTGGAGCTTCTTTTGTTTTGAGTCATTATGATATAGAGGGAATAAATGTAGCTCCCAACCTGCTAGATATCTAATATGCTAAGTTTGTGTTCCCCAAAATTGAAAATGAATTCTAAGGAACAAGGGAGGTCAAGAGTAGGAATATTTATTGAGAGAGAGAGAGAGAGAGAGAACTCGTGAGAGACAGGAGGAGACCCAAAAGTGGGTTGCAAATGAGTTCACTTCTCAAAGGAAGTTTTACAGAGCAAAACTATGAGGTGAGTACAATGTGGGTCAAAACTGTTATCAGCTAATAAGATTAAAAGTATAGTCACTTTTAATTTACCAATGGGGAAGTACATCAAATAGCAAGTGTACATGGAAACAACAAGGTCCTTTTCAGGAAAGGATGGATCAGGAAGTCCTGGTCACCCACTTGGGTGACTGATGTCTACCTAGATTTTATTTGACCAGGTGATACCCTTTATAATATAATTGTTAATTTATTGCTTATCCCCCTGGAATACATTTAGGTCTGGTCATTCCATCTTTGTATTGAGGTCTGGCCTTCAACAGATATGCATCCAGCCACAGTTATAAAGTGTTTTCATCTCCTGTACTGACTATCTCAAAGGCCTAGCCCTATCTGCCTATAATACTTCTTTCTAACTTAGCTGTGTATAATATTAAAGTATTTTCTTTAATATTCTAAGTTATTCTGAGTACTTTTTTTCTGCCATTTAAAAATACACAATTACAACCAGTAACTCAGAAGAGGGAATGAGAGAAGAGCTATAGATTTTTAGATGGTATTTTTGTTTATTTTTCTCTCATTATGAAACCAAATCTGAGGCCTTGTCTTTCTACTCTTTAACTTACATTTTGGAGAAAGGTCCACTCTTAAAATTTTCTATCTTAATTGATCCCAACACCATAGAATATAACCTAAAGGTGATGTTTTGGCGACAGACATTGAGTTACTTATAATCACTTAAGATGTACTGCATGTCTCCCAGATCTCTTTTGCAGTTTTGGAAAGAGGTATGAAGAGGGGAAACAAAAAAGGAAGAAAGAAAAGACAAAATCTCAAGGTCAGTTTTCCCAAGTGGAATCCCATCCTTTTTCCAAGGGTGGGAATTGCCCAAGAGAGTGGCAGTTCTGTCTTATTTCCCTATGATCAAAACTGTCCAGATGGCAGTTCTGCCCTGTTTCCTGTCATTACCAGTCTAGCCATCTGTGCCAGTCATGCAGAAATATGTTGCTGTCATGACTAGGACAAATGTCCTTGTTCCTGGTACAGAGATATTGAAATATTCATCAACCTACTAGATAGGCAGGAGTAAGAAGTCATATACAAAAGCTGAGTTTTCCTAAACAAAATTAACTTGATGTCTTTGAATCTAGGGACATGTTAAAAAGTTCATAGAGGTTTGAAAGAGTCTGGAGATGCCACTTAGAAAGCACAGATTAAGTGCCATTTTAGATAGGGAGATAAACTTGAGGATAAAATTATCATAAGAATACCCAAAGCAAATGAAGAAGACGAAAAGTGGCAAGAGAAAAATGACCCTGTGAGGCCATAAAAGAATATGGCAGCAGGGCTAGACAGGTGGGTCTAGAACCCAGAAAGGTCATGGCAAACCTGCTGCTGCATACAGATGCAAAAGGCTGAATTGGAACTCCTTCTATGGTGCATCTGTGGGCAAAGCCTTGATGATTATGATGCATTTCAGTGGAGGAGAATGCTCATTCCTTTCCCCTTTCCCCACCACACAATTTAGAGGTTCAGGTTGGGGAAGTGGAGGAGGAAGAGAGGGAGGAGGAAGAGGAAGAGGAAGAGGAAGAGGAGGAGGAGGAGGAAGAAGAGGAGGAGGAGCAAGAGTAGAGACAAATGGCTGTGTTCCAGCCAGCTGCACCAATCCACTTCTCTGCCAATGTACCATTCATCCTTCTCTGCCGGTATACCAACATGAAAACACAGAAAGCACATGTTTCCTCTTCCTGTGCTGTGTGGTGCTGGCCAGAGAAGAGTGAGGAACTGGAGGGATTTTGAACTTCTGTTGACCAGGTAGTTTTGGTACAACTTTATTTTCCACCTCTTCCTGATCAGTACCTGCAAATGAGTGGGGCACACCAAGAGTACAGCTCTCTTTTCTATCTAGGTGGAGGTAGAGTAACGGTCCCCAGAGCCATGAGAAACTTTTCAAGCTCCCCAGTTCCTCCTGATCTCTTTCCATCCTCTTTCTCCCTACCTCTCCATGCTAACAAACATCAGAAGAGGTTAAAGGTTGGAGTTCCTTGATAGATAAAAATGACTTAGACTGGGAGAGGGGGGAAAAAACAAGAAGGAGAATAGTCTTCTTAGGGCAGAGAGAAGGAAAAGAAAAGAAAACCAGTTGGCCCCTTCTCGGTTTGAATCCTTATACTTTACTGGGTCCTAAGGATAATGTCAGTTAGCTCCTGAATGACCTCTTGAATCTACAGAGTTTAGGAAATCTTCCTAGCTACCCAAAAAGGGGAGCTGTGGCATCAGGTAGACTAAGCTTATACCCTTTGTTTTGCTTTGTTTTTTTGTTTTTGGTACTGGGGATTGAACTCGGGGGACCTTATGCTTGTGAGACAGGTAGTGGAATTACTGAGCTAAATCCCTGGCCCTACCCTTTGTTTTTGGAAGTGAGAGAGATGAAGGGGAGAGAAAGGAAGAGAAGGAGAGAGGGAGAGAGGGAGAGAAAGAGGGAGAGAGAGAGAGAGAGAGAGAGAGAGAGAGAGAGAGAGAGAGAGAGAGAGAGAGAAGGATTAAAAGAGAATTTTGAGGGCTGGGAATTTAGCTCAGGGGCACCATATCTGTCTGTCAAGTGCAAGGTCCTGAATTTGATATCTGGTATGCAAAAAAAAAAAAGAAGAAGAAGAAGAAGAAAAGGAAAAGGAAAAAAGGAGCATTTTGAGGATTTCCTTTTATCTCGAGTGTTTAGGAATCAAAGATGTGTGTGAATTTAAGAAGTTAATTTCCTTAGGTGTCATCTGAAGGGTAGTACTCTATGCTATGTCACAGGACTTGATTTTCCAGGATGGTTAATTGAGAAACTTTTCTTAAGACATTAGATATGTCTACCTTTATACATGTCTCATTGATAAGTGAATTATAGTTCTGTCTACCCAGATGAAATGTATGTTGACCTGAAGGAATACCTAATGAGACCATTTCATGTGGTTGAATGTTCCTCTTGACATTCCTGTCCATGTTTGGTTAGAAGGAGTCAATACCTCTCATCTTGGATGCTTTTATATGTATGCAGTCATTTTTCTAGGAAATTGGGAGCCTCCAACTGCTCAAATGGAAAACACCTAAGGCTGCAAAGTTTTGCAGTATGGAAAAGGAGAATAAAAAAAGAAGTAAGCTGCTTTTAAGAGTGGAAAGAATTAAGGGGAATGGGGAAGAATAAATGAAAAGCTTTCAGCTGGGCATAGTGAAGTCATGGTTGTGACGATGATGATGATATGATAACGATGATGATGATGATGATTTTACCTTCTGATGGCTCACAAGGAGAAAATATCACCAGAGAGAGTCTGAGGAAAATCCCACTGAAATAAGGAACCTAGACCCACCCTAACCATAGAACTAATCATAAGTATACTGACTCTTGTCACAGAAGAAGGATTTTGGGAATGTTTATCACTAAGAGATATAATGGGATTATTAGGCTAAAATTTAAGACTACACATTCAGAAATAAAATACCAACTCTCAAAAGACAGATGCCTTATGATCTGGACCTGGGTATTTTTATGCACTCTTGGTGGTGTCTTCAAGATGAGTGATCTAGGATGTGTATTCCTCCTGTCTGTCTGGTCACCATGTGGTGGACTATTAGAATGCAAACCATTTTCCTGTGCTTGAAACCCTGGCATATTGCAGACTTTGCTGTTCTGGATGGAAGTTTGACCATAGCTAGCTCCCTTCTAGTGTGGGGAAATTTTCTCTGATGTGTGCTGGTGGAATGTCATTGTTCCTGGAGAGGACAGCCAGCCCTCCTCTCAAGTGCAGGAGGGTTTGGCAGGCATTTGGCCATGTTATAGCCCTTCATTCAATCTCCTTGTCCTCTTCTGCATCTGTGTTTCTTCTCTAAGTGGTTTCAGAGTGACAATGAAATGTCACTATGGAAGTCTGCAGAAACTGTGCAACTTGGGTTTACAGGAACACTGAGCTCTTTCTTATGGGATGGGGGAGGTGTGCTCACTCTGATCAGATGAAGGAACTACTAGGGCTCCTGATAGTGGGGTAGCCATCAAGCTAAGATCTCTTAAAACTCAGGAATAGATGCAGATGACTTTTTTTTTCTACTTTTGCCCATCAGTGAAATCTGAATCTCTTTCTGTTTGTAACCTGTGGATATTGTGAACTTAGTTTGCCTGGGTCTTTGTAGGCAGGAAGGGACTCTATGTAGTGCCTAATTTTCTCGTGTTCATGACTCTATCTATGAAACCATCACAATTTGCTCAAATGTTCCTCTAGCTAAGATTGAAAATTAGAATGTTTTCACACTCCATTGGCATGTAGGAAGAATACAATACATTCCACTCAATATCTGACCAACAGCTCCTTTAAGATATCTACTAACTAGAGGGATGAGCCACAGATGGTTATGTGCCACTTGTAAAAGGTAATGTTACTGAAGCCAGACTTAATCTTGATGTTTGTATCAGCATCCAAGAGCAGTTTTTATGCCTTCAAATCTCTATGGACAGCATACTTTTGGTGACAACTTGCATAGTAGAGCTACTGGGGAACTGCTTATGGCCTTTTTCTTTATGGCTGCCATGAGGCACTACATGATTAATACCTTTCTACCATCAGTGTTCATAATAAGGCAGGACCTTTTCAATCTTGATCATATTAAATATTTTACATTCCTGGGGTTGTCTGAACCTTTATGATTCCTGCTTCACAGGATATCTCTGGAGGCTAGAGAAGTTCCTTCGAGTCTCCTCAGTGAACATCATGCCTGCTTCTCTTGCATTTAGCCTGTGCAGAGCCATCCTTTTTCATCCAGCTTACCCTTGTTGATGATGTCCAGGAGTCTAGTTACATTAAAGGTCTATCCTCAGCACAGAGGGCAGAGAGGCCCAAAAGCATGTTGGACCTACTGCTTGGCTTGGTATCAAAGTGCTCCAAGGTCCACTTACATTTGGGGAAGTTAGTGAGAGCTTCCTTCAAATCACCTCAGATGAGTATTCAAAGTTCATTTGATGAATAAACCTTTATAATGGAATAAAAATATGATGCTAGACAACAACAATAAAAATCAAAACACACAGAAGCTAATTCTATTTACTTACTTGTTTATTTATTTATTTATTTTTGAGACAAGGTAGTTCAGGCTGGCCTTGAACTCAATATATAGGTCAAGCTGGCCTCAAACTCATGGTAATCCTCCTGCCTCAGTTTCCCAAGTTCTGGAAGTACAGGCAAGCACCCCCACACCTTGCTAACAAGCTTAATTTAAAAATAAAAAACCAAATATATGAATCAAAAAAATAAGAAAAGTAAAAGTAAATGAATGAAGGGGAAAGAGATGAGAAAAAAAATGAGAAAAGGCCATCGCTCCAGAGCCAGGAAGGTAGCTGCGTGGGCACCCTTGAACCCCCATAACTCCCTTTACACCCCTCCCTCGCACTCTCAGACCTCCTGATTATCTTTGTACCCACTCTGCAGGGGCAAAGGGGGTCATAAAGGGTATTTTTCTGAGTTCCCAACTTGGAACATCTTTAAAGAAAGGGCTTGGGAAGCCTGTAGTAGAACCGTGTGGAGTTCAACCATTCAGAAGGTTGGGGAACTCAATCTGGGCCTTGCAGCCCAAGGTCATTCTGCATCATGGGGTTCAGCCATCAGCTAATTGAGATCAGGGGTCTTGAGTCCTAGCTCTGCCTGTGCCATTAAATGGTAAACATACTATATTGAAAAGTTTGTTCACTGCAGACATGTTCTGGACTGCTTCTTGATTTCGATTTAATTCAAATGGTTTAAGAGTGATAGACTAGTGACTACCACAGGTGGTCAGTTTCCAAGTTATGCTTGATCATAATGTGTTGCTGATTGCATCAGTTGGGATATAGGATTGTGGTTGATTTGATGAGCTGTTTTCTCTGATGTTATGAAGATGAGAATGTCTGTGGGTCGTTAGAGACCCAGAAGCTAGGGCACAACTATATCAGGAAACTTTGAGTGATAACCCAGAGATTAAACCAAGGACAGTGCGACAACAAAAATAAAAATGAGAAAACACTTAAGCAAGACACAAAGACAAGCTTCCAGTTCACCAATGGCAAACAGTAGGGCAAATGACGATGAAAAGGCCGATAGTGAACCACCAGGACAGCCTGAATTCAAATCACAGGAAGTAACAAAACAGATCAATCAGGCTCTAGAAAAATTCAAAACAGAAATAATTTCCCAGATAACCATAGAGATAGTGAGCAAAATGGAAGTTGTGATTCAAGACTCTAGAGCAGAAACTGACAGAAAAATAGATGAGCTCAGGACCATGAAAGAAGCCATGATGGCCCAGCATAAAAAAGAAATGGAAAAAATAAACGCCCAACATAGGAAAGAAATGGAATGAATAAAACACATTCAAACAGATATCCAGGAGGTTAAACATTCCATTGAAAGAAACAGAATAAAAGAATGTGAAGATAGACTCTCAGATATAGAAGATAAGATTGCAGTCAGTGACCATGAAAAGAGAAGTCTCTTAAAAATAGTAGAGGATCATGATAAATCGATCCAACAACTCCTAGATGATGCAAAGAAGAATAACATAAGACTGATAGGAATCCATGAAGTAGCAGGAGAAAATACAAATGACTTAAAAAAGCTGTTCACAGAATTAATAACAGAAAATTTCCCAAACATAGGGGAAGAATTTGACATTCAGATAACTGAGGCATATAGGACCCTAACTAGCCACAATAAAAAAATGTACACCTAGACATATAATAATCAAGATCCCAGAATCCCAACAGAAGAACAAAATACTACAAGCAGTAAGAGAAAAGAAACAAATCACATGCAAAGGAAAGCCCATCAGAATCACAGCAGACATTAAACACAAACCCTTAGGGCAAGAAGAGCCTGGAGTGAGATATTTCAAGTACTAAAAGAGAACAACCTCCAACCTAGACTGATGTATCCTGAAAAACTCTCTTTCAAAATGAATGGGGAAATAAGACACTTCCACAACAAAGAACACCTGAGAAACTACATGAATACCAAACCAGCATTACAAGCAGTTCTAAGCAAGATCCTAGAAAAAGGCAATGAAGGCAACAACACCATGAGGCCCAACAGAGCAAATAAAATAGGCAAGGCAAGAAACTAAAAGGAGAAGGTGAAAAGGTAGAAAGAGTCAACAAAAGGCCAATAACACATCAATAATAAGTCAGTACATATCAGTTATAACCATCAAGGTCAATGGCCTCAACTCACCCAAGAGAAATAGACTGGCAAAATGGAATAAGAAGCAAAATCCAACAAGATGCTGTATACAAGAAATACACCTAGTGCAAAAAGAAGCCCATAGACTGAAAGTGAAAGGATGGGAAACAATTCTCCATGTGACAGGAGCCCATTCAAAAGCAGGGGTAGCAATCTTATTTGCAGTCAAAGCAAATTTCAAGCCAAAACTCATTCTAGTATTATTGATGTAGGACGGTACTGTATCATACCTCTGTGAATGTAAAATATCTTGTACCAGCTTTATGATACATAGTAGTGACTCTGCTTTATCAGAGCTATTTTTAAAGATATTACTCTAGAATGTTCTCTTTCCAGATGATGATTAAGATGCTAATTTTAAAAAATGGTGCCAGGTACAACAGCAGCAGAACTTTTCTGTTTTCTGGATATTATTCTTTTCTTTGTTTTGGGGTGTTTTTTGTTTAATGGAGTGTGCTGAATGTCTATAATTTTGTCCAGATGACTGCAGAACCTGGAGAATCTGTTGCTGCTATTGATGCATAACATACTGCTATTATTGGTGTATATATATATATACATACTTATGTATATAATTTAAATTTTTGAAAACTTTAACTGTGCCGTCAACTTTGGAAAAAGTTATCACAATTTATTGTGTTGAGTCAGCATTGTACAGAAATGTGCAGACATATTGGTCTAGAAATGTTCATTTTTTAATTTTAATTTTAATTTTTTTCCATTTGCACAGGGGTAGTGCACTGTATTAAATATGTAAGGTCATATCTACTTGGGTTTGATTACAGAAATTAATAAAGTATTCTCTAAATAATGAAAACAAAGAATAAGTTAAGACTACAAGAGCAAGAAGCAATTTAAATATGTTTAGGGACCATTTTCATGTTTGGAATTAAGGAGTATTTTAATCTTACATCATTGCCTGATCTCCTTTACTTATCTTTTTAGTTTTATTTTAGGATTCCCTATTTTTAATGTTCATACAGAGATTTCTTTAACTGAAATACCGAATAGTTTCTCTGGTGTGAAACACTATAATAGTACACAGGATCCTAAGGAAATAATTAATAATGTGAAATAGGAAGTAAAGGGCTAAAGGTGTAGGGAAAGTGGGAAGGGTGGGGGAAAGGTAATAAGGGAGAGGTAAAAAATATGAGAAATTTGAAAAATGGAAATAAAGTGTTTGTAAATTGGGAAGAGAGGAGAGGGTGAAGGGAGGACAGGGACAAGGGGAAAAATGAGAATCAACACTAATCATGTAAAGGTACAGGATCCCAATAATGAATGTAACTGTATTGTATCCCTAGATTGTACCAATAAACTCAATAAAAAGAAAAAAATTTTGAAAAAATGAGAAAAAATGAAACTATTAATAATAAAAAAAAAAAAACCAAAATGCCAAGGTTGAAACAACCTAACTTTGGCTGAAGTTCTCCACCTATGAATGACAGCTTGCTTGGCTAGAAGAGCCAATCATCTTGGCCTAGTCAAGACTCACATAGGTTCTTGGAATTCCAAAGTGAGGGCTTTGTTATGGTTTGGATCTTGTATGTTCCCCAAAGTTCATGTGTTGAAGGCTGGGTGACCACAGGATGGCACTGTTGGGAAGTGATGAAACCTTAAGGGAATGGAATTTAGAGGAAGGAGATTAGGTTACTGGCACCATGGCCTTGAAGGTTAGTCAGTATTATGATTAGCAAGCGGGCATAAAGGCAGACATAGGCAGTAGCATAACTAATGCATTAATGAGCCAGGCTATAAAAGAGGAGCAACTATGTATACTTGAGAAGGGCAGGTCACAGTTAACAAGGCACCTGTGCTATTCTGCATGTCATAGCTAAGAAGTTACTTGCCTTATTTTTAGCTAATGTTTGATCTTGGAGATCAATATCATAATTGATATTGACAATATCATAATGCACATTATCATAGTTCCTTAGCTGTGGTGTTTCCTTTTAGAGATGTCAAAACCTCACTGATCATTGAGACCTCATGTGTGACCCTTGGCACAGGGAAGTTTATTTCCCTACATTAGCCCAAAGGGCAATCAGCAAGTCACACTTAGGTCTTGGAGTTGAATTCATGAGCCAAATCAATAGTATTTCAAGTCTGCTCAGTGAAGTTTTAAGGTAGTCTCCTACAGTATGCATTATACTTACTTGTGTTTTGTATTAGCATCCCTATCTCTAGGACAAAATAACTAACATTTGCAACTTACAGGAGAAATTTACTTTGGCTCGCAGTTTTGGGTAATTCAGTCCATGATCAGCAAGCTCTAGGGCTGGAACAGCATGGTGAAAGGGCATAGCACAGGAAAGCTGCTGAATCAATGGCAGCCAGGAAATGAGAGAGAGAGAGAGAGAGAGAGAGAGAGAGAGAGAGAGAGAGAGACATGCTATCTTCCAGATCATGTCTTAATGACCTACCTCCTCCAACCAGGCCCTACCTTCAAACATGAGACTTTTTAAGGACATTTTAGATCTACACTATAATATTCTGCTCCAAAAGCGTCATGTCCATTTCATTATGGAAAATACATGCTGAGGGTGATGGAAGCTTTGGATTGGGAAGCCTCTACAGTCTGCCCTATATGTCTCTTCCTTTATCTAATTTTGATCCATCCTTCCTCTGCAGTAAATCATGCCTGACAATATGATAGCTTTCAGAGAGTTCTGTGAAAGTTTCAAGGAAATTATCAAAGTGGAGGTGCTTTCAGGGACTTTCTGAAGTTGCACTTGGTTTCAGAAGTGAGGGTGGTCCTGATTACATGCCCTCCAAGTTTGCCGTTCAACCGTCATGACTTGGCAGAAGTGGTACCAGAGTTTTGTGAAACTTGGGATGCCAAAGGACTCAAACTCATACTTTACTTTGTTCTTGCTGTGATAAAAATACTACAAAGTGGGTAGAGTAGCTTATAGAAAAATATTTTTCATAATTCTGGAAGCTGGAGATTCGAGGATCAAGGTACTGGCACCATCAGGGTGTAGTGAGGACCTGCTCTCTATTTCCTAGACATCAGCTTTTAACTCTGCTTTCTCAGAACTCGGAGTGTTACAGTCATAAGCTAATGAACTCTAGGAGCCATTAGAAGCTGGAACAGCAGGAGCAGCTTCTCCTCCTAGAGCCTCTGGAGGGAGTGTGACCCTGAGAACATCTTCACTTTATACCAACGGCCTCCAGCATTTTGAAATAATGACTTTCCATTAATTTAAGCCACAACATTTGTGGTAATAATTATAAATTAGTACATTTCTCCACTTAAATAAAGTATGGAGACAACACCAGTACTCTACTAATCGAATGGTTTGAATAGCTGATGTACACTCTGAAGCAGATTTACCAAATTTCCACCCGTCTTTCCTCCTTTTATGGTAAAGTCAAAGATCTGATGTTTTCTTCCTGTTGCACTCAGGGGTGTGTGATTCTGGGCCAAAGCCCACATGAGTGTCTGTTCCCATCAGGTTTGATATTGTACACAAACAAGTTTCACTACTGCTGGGAAAGTTCAGAGGGCTGGAACTGGTGGGAGATCTGTGAGCTATCAAAAGAAGAGGGATGTGAGGCAGAAGTATTTCAAGCAAGAGATGAGTCAGTATGCTGCGCCCTTGTGCGTATTCCTGAACTTGGGTATGTGTACATGTGTGTGTGTGGACGAGGAGAAAGATCTTGGCTTCTGTTCCCAAGCTATGTTCCCAAGCTCAGTGTCTAACTGCACCAGACAATGGGGATGTTCAAGAAGTGGGCTGGTTAATTTGTTTTTGTGAATCCTATACAATTTCTCATGTCAGGAAAGGGGATCTTGTTTCTAGGGCGTAATCAAATTGAGAACTTACAAAAGCCTTTCTTGTGTTTTGGGGATATATATA
>NW_022900932.1:39237106-39249769 GCF_012274545.1 Fukomys damarensis
TTTTTTTTTTTTTGTACCAGGGATTGAACTCAGGTCCTTAACGCTTGCAAGGCAGGCCACCAAACTGCTGAGCTAAATCCCTGGCCCCTGTTTTAGGTATATGTGTGGTGTTTAACCTAAGCTCAAAAACCCAGTATGTCTCCCTGGGTTCCAGAGCTGTGCAAAGAAAATGCTTGGATTAAAAGGACTTTTGACACAAATTTTTGTGGCTTTGTCTCTGTCTGGGGGAGGTGATGATGGGTTGTCATCAGATGACATTGACTTTCTCTGGAAGGAGGAAAGTTTAGACAGACCTCCTGTTACTCTGGGAATCACCCCACGTCCCATCTCTAAGAATCTCTTGCTGGTAGGAGAAAGCAAATTTTAGAACACCAGCATACAGGAAAGGAGCTTTTCATGGAGGACATCATTATAGGTTGGGGCAATTCACTGGTAGTGCACTTCTGGGAGTCATTTACAGAAAAGAATGGGAGTATGTTTTGGAAAAATTTAAAATATGGGAAGAGAAAATGAGAGAATATGAATCTGGTCCAGGGAAAATGCTTAGTGTGAAAAGAGAGGGGAGACTTCGTACGTGTTTTGTATTTCCTCCCTCATATCCCTAGGAATTTGTTCCAGAATTTTGAGCAGTAGAGACTGAAGCCCTTCTGTTCCTGTAGTTTCCTTATGTAGCAGCTCAGTTGTATGCAGAATTTAATGCAAAACCTCTGTGCCAGTTTATTGGGAGCAAAGTGGCCTGGCCAAGGATAAGAGCAGCAGATAGCACAGGGAAGTTGCAGAAAGATGGGTCTGAGCTGGAGTTTGACCAGGATGAACGTAGAGGAGATATCTTGGAGGAACTCCATGGATCTTTTAGAGGTACTTGGGAGAGCTAAAGATAGGATGAGATTCTGTGATTGCAGGTGGAAAGTTGAGCCAGTGAATCAGATTTTTTTAAAAATCTACTTCTTTTGCTGACCTTGATTTTGTTTCCAGACTGCAGTGAACTGGGAAACTCAGTTTACATTAGGGTTATAAACCTGTCACCTTTATTGATAGCCTGTCATTGCTGGAGCTCATTGAAAAACTATGCTTGCCTTGAGGAGTAAATGAAAAGAACTTATGAGAGTTGTTGCAGTTTAGTAAAATTGATCAATAAACATGCATTACTTTGCCTAGACATAGAAAATGAATTCAAATTACAAAACAAATCTCAAGTGTTAGAACCTATTACGGCATTCTTCTACTCTCATCAGAAACTTGCACTCATAGGATCAAAAGCTGTATCTGTAGTGTCAAGGTAGCTTTGGTTCTGCTCCCCTTCTCTGTTTCCTGGAAGAACACAGCAATAAGGATATGTAATGCTTCCGTGGGTGGAGTTAGATTACCTTCAGGCTCCTTCCTAGTTCTTTGAATCAAGATAATATTCCAAGATAATGAGATTTCGGGAAACATGAATCTCTGTGGCCCCTTTCTTCTCACTTGGGTTCTTTCATCCACCACAAACCTATGAATTGGGTGATTTCCAGTGTCTGGAACCATCATAGCATTTCCAGAGAGGAATAGCTGAAAGTCCTGGAGATCAGGGAATGTTTTCAGATTGACATGCATTGTGCAGAATCCTTCCACCCTTTCTACCCAATCCTGTGGGTGCTGAGCTCCTCTGTGTACTGCATTGTTTTAGGTAGAGTGGGGGGAATCTCCAGGCTTCAACATGTCACCTCCACCCTTATGAATATCTAGAAAAAAGAATTCACATTGAAATCAGAGAAGAAAACAAACACTGGAAGGGCAAATGTTATATGGCGGCCAACAGCTTGGGCCCTGAACTCAAAGATGATTACATTCAGATCTCAGGGCCCAGAGGGACTTTGGTGGAGGTTTTTAAATTTCCATTAAACTCAGTTTTCTTATGTATAATGTAACATTCATAACAGTACTTGCTTCCAAGGTAGGGCCACCCTAGGATGTGCAGACCCCAGGATGTGCAGACATTTTTATGGGTCCTCAACCACACAAACAACATGGGCTTCTCCAAATGAGTATGACAGCACTAAATTCTCACAATATCTTGGAAAGAAATATAGCTCTGGCCAGAAAGAAGGATTTTCTCCTAAGGCTGCCCTTCTTGAACCCAGCAAATGGTCCTGGATGGGCCCACGGATTGTTTGGGGCTCCTTGGTTTGGTCTGCTATACCTGTGTGTGAAGGCACTACCAGCCCAAAATATGCCAGGCACTGTTGGTGGACCTTGAAAAGCCTGAGGGAAGAGTGTAAGTGCCCTGAGCTGTGACAATTTAGCATGGGCCCTGCACCTCCTGTATCTTCTTTTGTGGTCTTCAAGATGATGTTTATATGAAAAGCAGTTACTAGCTCATAATAAGTTTGCAAAAAATGGGCAATGGTAAATAGGCCCAGACTGCTGAGGATGCACAGCTATTCCTTTAGGGATTTACTAGAGGGAGGGAGTTCAAGGATCCAGAGGCCACTGGGTGGGGACCTCAGAGAAGGTGTCATTGGGCAAACGATCTGTGGGATGTCTTTGAAGGCAACACCAGGACATCACCAAGGCACCGGATGTGCTACAATGGGTGTCAGGTAAGAAGTGTGGAAGCTGAGCATGGTGATGCACACCTGCAGTCCTAGCACCCTAGGAGGCTAAGGCAGGAGAATAGAAAGTTGCTTAGCTTGAGGAAGTTGTTCATTCATTTATTTATTATTTTTTGGATTTCTTGAGACAGAGTTTTGCTTCATTCAGCCTGGGCTGGAACTCATGTAGCCCAGGCTGGCCTCCGACTTGCAGCCAGTCTTCTGCCTCAGCCCCCTGAGTGCTGGGGATCACACATATATACCACCAGGCTCTAGCCTGGACAGTTTAGTGACTAGCAAAATCCCGTTTAAAGATAAAAAATGAAATTAAAAAGAGATCTGGGAATGTAGCCCAGGATGAAGGTCCTGTGTTGAATTCCCATTACCAAGAAGAAAAAAAAAAAAGAAGTGTAGCTTAAGTGCTGCTGACTAGGGACAGCTGAGGGCAGGCTCAGGGTGCTGGTTGCAAGGGAAGGATGGAGCCCTGGGGATAGCCACTCAGAAACCAGAAGTTTCAGGGGTTGTCCTGGACATGGCTGGCAAATTCCTTCTAACCCAGTGTAGTGCTGAGAGAGAAACTGAACTTAGGTCTGGTGCAGACAGTCCAAAAGATCCCTCATTTTTTAAAATTAAAAACTGCTTTGAGATTGGGGATTTAGCTCAGTGGCTCCGTGCCTCCCTGGCAAGCTCAAGGTCCTGAGCTCAATTCCTGGTACCGACACAGTACATAAAAATTACATTCATCATGAGGAGTTGGTACACATACATAACACATCTTAATTATTTTCAATTCCATTTCCCTTTCGTCCCTCTACCTGTTGGTCCCCTTCTATTTGCAAAATATCCTAGACTTTAAGGAAGAGAGGTGGGAGAGCAGGGACAAGGGGAAGAAATGAGAACCAAGACCTGTTGTGTAAAGGTGCAAGATCCCAATAATGAATGTAACTGTACTGTATACCTAAAATGTACCAGTAAAAGAAGAAGAAGAAAGAAGAAGAAGAAGAAGAAGAAGAAGAAGAAGAAGAAGAAGAAGAAGAAGAAGAAGAAGAAGAAGAAGAAGAAGAAGAAGAAGAAGAAGAAGAAGAAGAAGAAGAAGAAAGAAGAAGAAGAAAAAAGGAATAGGTGGAGGCAGGGTGGAAGAGCACCCCTTGGAGGCAAGCAGCACGAAGATGAAAGTCACATGGGCAGTGGCCTTGGGCTGCCCAGGTCTCCGCTAAGCAAGGTTCCTTGGAGCAAGATTTCCTGGGCCCTACCCCTGCAGTGAGGGTGCACTCCCTTCCCGGGGGGTGGGGTGGGGGGCTAGGATGCATGGTGTACTTTAGAGGAAGGACAGTGGGGAGTCTGTAAGAGAATCTTGAAAAGAATTAGGAGAGCCAGGGATTTAGCTCTGTGGTTCCGCGGGCGGGCCTTGCAAGTGCAAGGTCCTAAATTCGATCCTCGGTACCCAAAAATCAAAAAGACTAAACAAAACAAAAAACAACAAACAACAAAAACCGGAAAAGCGATTTAAAAAACGTTTTGCCCCAACTAGCAAAGCTGCCCTGTCGCAGCAATGTAACAGCTGTGCGGATGGGAGGCCATACCGCCAAGGTCAGAAGCTGCCTACAACTCGGATTTGTCGCCCTCCGGGCTCTGCTCCCTCCTGGCCCCAGGGTCCTTGTCTGTGGCAGTTCTAGGGAGACAAGTCCTCCCAGGGCGAATCCCATTCCAGCCCTCTTCTGGGACTAAAGGGGCTCAGAGACATATGAAGCTCAGGAAAGGTCAGGAAAGTTCGCTGCTTTTAGCCGGGAGGCTTCAGCCGCTGACGGGACAAACACACACACACACACAAACACACACACACACACACACACACACACACAGAGCAAAAACAACACCCATTTTTCTTTTGGGTTTATTTGAAGAGAAATACACAGTAATTGGGAAAACATGGAAATACACACACCACACACGCATAACCTCTCACAATCTGTAAACTCTGGAATTCCTCTGATAATGTGTAATCAATTGATTTTATTTTTTTCTTTAATTGAGTTTATTGGTACAATCTAGGTATACAGTACAATTACACATTATTGGGTCCTCCCTCCCCTCCCCATTTACAAACACTTTATTTCCATTTTTTCAGTTTCTCATATTTTTTTCTTTTCCCTTATTACCTTTCCCCCACCCTTCCCATTTTCCCTACACCTTTAGCCCCTTTCTTCCTATTTCCCATGATCAATTATCTCATTAGGATTTTTTGTACTGTTGTAGCTTTTCACATGAGAAAAACTATTTGGTATTTACAAATTGGATAAAGAAGATGCAGTTTTTCTGTAAAATGGAATACTACTCAGCCATAAAGAATGAGAAATTAGATTCATTCATAGGAAAATAGATACATATTGAGGATATACTCCTAAGTGAAATAAATTGTATTTTTTTTTAAATTAAAGGGTTGGCTGGAATCAGCATTCTTATTTGGGGTGAAATTATTTTTTCTTTTCTTTCTTTCTTTCTTTCTTTCTTTCTTTCTTTCTTTCTTTCTTTCTTTCTTTCTTTCTTTCTTTCTCTTTCTTTCTTTCTTTCTTTCTTTCTTTCTTTCTTTCTTTCTTTCTTTCTTTCTTATTTTTTTTTTTATTTATTGAGACAGGGTCCCACTATGTAGTTGAGACTGACCTGGAACGCACTATGTAGCTCAGGCTGGTCTTGAACTCACAGCGATCCTCCTGCCTCAGCCTGCCGAGTGCTGGGATTATAGGCATGCCCTCCTTCTGGATATTTTCTGGAAAAGGAATTCAGAGATGGGAGAGTTGAATGACATAGGGAGGTAGTTGCGGCAGTGTGTGTGTGTGTGTGTGTTTGTGTGTGTGTGTGTGTGTGTGTATCCACTGGGTGCTGTGGAAACATGTTAATTTTGTGTCTAGGTCAAGGCAAGCAGCTTCAACATGGTGTCAGCCAAAGCAGGAGCTCAGGAAGCCACAATCCTAAATGAAACCCATGGGAGGCTGCAAAATCTTGGGGCAGAGATTTGGACCTTCACAGGCTGGGGTGGAACCATAATGGTGAGTCTACTGTACTTAGAAATTTGGGAAAGGGAAGACATCTTCCTGGGATGTAAGTGTTAATGCATGAAGTTTGTTTTTAGAATCATAATAGCTATACATATTTATTTAACTGCTATTATTTTGAAAAACATATTCTTTAAAAACACATACCATGTGTGTAAATTCACATATGTAATTAAAATGTTTAAATCTTGTGTACTATTTCATCATTTAAATGAAATGCTAATCCCTAAATTTGGAGTCAAGGGTGTTTCTGTGGCAGTGACTGTTAAAAACCTGCTTACCTGCTTCTGAGTTCAGGGCCTGAAAACATCCCTTTCCAAGACATCCCCGACAGCTTTGGCCTTCTGTGCTCCACAAGACTCTGCAGAAGTGCTCAAGTACAGTAGTTGCTACACGTTACCCTGAGTTTTTTAGTTCCACATTTCTACTTCCTCCTTCACAATGGGAGCTACCTGACTCATATTTCATCTTTGTAGCACAGTGTCAAAAGTATTAGTTACAGTTTAAATCTAAAATGCCCCCCATTCCGAAGTGGGCCCCATTCAGAAAGTGATTGAGTCATAGGGACATTAATTAAACCATTAGTGGTTTAATTTTCTGGATTCATAGCTGAATGTGCTGCTAGGAGGTGGGTCCCGGTCAGAGGAGGAGAGTCACTGGGGCGTGATCTTGAAAGGTTTCCGGCTCCTTGCTTCATGCTCTGCTTCCTAGCTGCCACGGGTTGAACAGCTCTCTTCCACCATGCCCTTCTATAATGCTGTTTCTGCCTTGGACCCAGCTGACTTGTGGACTGAACCTTCTGAAATCATAAGCCACACTAACAGTCTCCTCTTTTAAGTTGTGAGTGTCAGGTGTTCTGTCCTGGTGACAGGAAATTGACTAATACAGAAGTCAAATAGCCAAATGCCCAGAGAATCTATCCCAGAACTCCTTTTAATGACCACATCAGGTATTATTACTTGATGAAAGCATTTTCCTTTTGTGCAGAGACATGGCCTGAGATTTCTTCTCAGAAAACTATTCTGGTCTGTCTCTGTCAGTTGGTGAGCCTTGGTAATCAAGATGAAATTGCTTTGCTTACAAGTTTCCCTTGTAATGCTTTTGTTTGGTGATTCAGGGTTTCATTACCTGCTTCCAACTTTTCTCTATAGCTCCCTGTAATTATATACATTATGAACTTTGGTCAAGTGGAGTACTCTCTGGTCCCAAAGTAAAGTTGTCATTATTCTTGTATTACTCTGCAAGTCTTTGGAAGTCTCCAGCAGTGCTACCACCCCAAATAATATTCTAGGCATGCTTCAGTGAGAACCCAAGATCTGCCTCCAAGGCAAAGGCTATTTAACCAGTCATGCCTCCTAAAAATTCCTATGGTCCCTCTTTATTTAAATATTCATGGCTCTGTACCTTATAACAAACCCTAGCAGGTATTTTGTCACCAAAACTTAATTTAAAATTGCTTTAAATTTGTATCTAGGGTAACATCTTTGGATTTGAGGACAACTGCATGAAAAGTAAAAGAGTCAGCTCATCTTTCCAATGTTGACCTGCTTGATGCCAAAGTAATCTCAATTCTTTTCCTTTTCCTGGATTTAACTAGAATTTGATGTTTTTCTTTCCAATATGAAATAACTTAATCTTGTTTGCATTGCCCCAGTCAAATTGTATCTTAGCAACTATTTTAGAGGTACTTTTTAGTAGAATATATTTTGTGTGAAGGTAGAGATAACTATATATTTCTCAGAGAATAACAAATGTACAGATAGTACAGCCTGGGTATCATAAATTTATGATAAAAGCTCACTGACATCTTTGTAATATTATTTCTGATAATGTAGAAGTCAGAATAAGGCAGTCTCTCCTACAGATGCTCATGGTTTGGTGTACTAAAAAAAGTCTAAAAGCACTGTATGTTGGCTTAACCTTGGAATTCTCAAGTCCAAATACTGCCTTGCATTATAAGGAGGTTTCCACATGTGTATACAACCATGGCAAGAGAAACATGCTGAAAATGAAAACTTTTTCCACTTATGAAAGAACTCAATCTATGTTGTTTATACAATAACATATTCTTCCCTAGATTGATCTATGTTTGTGGTACATCATAATTAATCCATCTTGGTGTGTCAATAAAATACATATGGAATCTTAATAATTTTTACTTATCATTTCCCTCTTTGCCTTTTGGTCACTTCCCATCCTCAGATCCCTTCCCATTATATTTCCAAACCATAGTTCCTGCAGGTTCTAGCTTAAATTTAACACTAATCTGTTCCTCTTCAATTGTCATCTTTCTCTTTTTCTGTACTCAGGAGAACTTACTCATGGCAAACAAACACTGTATGTTATATTTTTATTGCTTGAAAGTTTATAGTCACCTTCTGCTCTTCAAATTGAAACAATTCTTATTCTTTTAACCTCTCTTCTGAAGCCTGTTTAATTCCTTTCTTTTATCGCTCTCCTGTGGACCCTGTCTGGGTTCTCTAGATTTTACTTGAGTTTGATTTGAGCAGAGTTGTTTAATAAAGATCATCTTCTGTTGTTCCAAGGAAGATCATCTGGTGACACCCTGATAGGGATTGATAGATGACATTGCATAGGAAATTACTTTGCTGATATTGATGTACTACCCAAATAAAAGAGATGATAGCTTGCTTGCATACCTCATACAAAGGTATATTTCAAAAGTAGGGTTTAAATATTTATTCTTTTGTCAAGTCCCTCATTTATTTATTCAGTAATAAACCTCTTTGCAAATTCTGAGTGGTGAATGTAGTATTAGAAGTTGGGCAGTATCTGCCTTTAGCTCTGAACTGCTATTGGGACATTCACTTGATGTTTCAGTTTTTAATATCTTAGTAAGTTCTCCAGAGTTGGCTAAGATCAGTTTGAAGGACAGCTCCATTTCTCTTAATCAAAAGCAATATTCTTTCCCTTCAGTCATTGGTATCAGAATACCAGAGCCAAACCTAGACTTGCTCAACTCATTCCTCCATCATGGTATTTGCTGTAATCTGGGGGCATTATTCTCTTAGGCTGAAGGCAATAACTATGTTCCCTGAAAATCTAGATGTTTCAAGATTGATATCAACCTATTATTTATCTCTTAAATTTTGTCAAGTAGTTCACAGGTTTTCTTCTTAAATTTTCTATCATTGAGTTTATTGGTACATTTTAGGTATACAATACAGTTATATTCATCATTGGGATCTTGAACCTTTATGTGACAGATCTTGGTTCTCATTTTTTCCCTTGTCCCTGCCCTCCCTTCACCTCCTACTCCCCTCCCCATTTACAAACACTTTATTTCCATTTTTTCATTTTCTCATGTTTTTTTTCTTTTCCCTTATTTTCTTTCCCCTACCCTTCCCACTTCCCCTACACCTTTAACCCTTTTCTTCCTATTTCACATTGTCAAGCATACCATGAGGATCTTATGTACAATTATAGTTTTTCACAGCAGAGAAACTATTCAGTATTTACACATGTGTGACTTACTTATTTTACTTAAGAGTATATCCTCAATATGCATTCACTTTCCTATGAATGAATGAATGAATCTAATTTCTAATTCTTTGTGGCTGAGTAGTACTCCATTTTATAGAAAAACCATATCTTCTTTATCCAGTCTCTAAATGATGGGCAAATGGGTTGTTTCCAAGTTTTAGCTATTACAAACTGTGCCACTGTAAACATGGGTGTGCATATATCACTGTGATATGATTCTTTCAATTCTTTTGGAAAGATACCCAGCAGAGGGATGGCTGGGTGAAATGGAACCTCTAGTCCCAGCTCTTTGAGGTATCTCCATATTGATTTCCATAGTGGCTGCACCAGTCTGTACTCCCACCCACAATGGAGAAGGGTTCCTTTCTCCCCACAACCCTGCCAACATTTGTTATTGGTTGATTTCTTGATAGCAACCATTCTTTCTGTGGTGAGGTGGATTTCTCCCTCTTCCTTTCTTCTTTTCTAATAATAAGGAGAGCATGGTATATTTCTCTTTCTGTGTCTGGTTTATTTCACTCAATGTGATGGTCTCCAAATTCACCCATATTCCTGCAAATAACAATTTTGTCTTTATGGAAGAATAATACTGCACTGTGTATATATACAATATTTTATTTTTTATTCATCTTTTGATGGGTATTGAGCCCGCTTCCATACTTTCATTATTGTGAGTTGTGCTATAATAAACAAGGACATGCAGATATCACAATTGTATGCTGAATTTAAGCCTTTCAAATGTATACCAAGGAGTGGTATAGCTGGATCAAATGGTCTTTCTATTTTTAGATATTTGAGGGAACTCCCTACTGATTTCTACATTGACTAATTTAAATTCACTTCAGGGTACAGAAGGTTTCCTCTTTCTCTACACCCTCCCCAGAATCATTCATTCATTTATTCATTCAGCTCCTGAGAATAGCCATTATAAGTGGTGTGAGATGGTATATTAATGTAATTTTGATTTGCATTTTGCTAATGGTTACAGATGTTGAACACTTTTTCACGTATTCATTGGCCATTTGCACTTCTTCTGAGATGTATCTGTTCAATTTGTTTGCCCAATTAGTGATCAGCAATTGGATTTTTAGATGTTAAAATTCAAGATATTAATTCAAGAGGTTAATTAATTCATGATGTTAATATTCACAATAGTGTTCCTCTGTCAGAATATTAATTGGCATATATTTTATCTCCTTCTGTAAGTTGTCTCTTCTCTCTGTTAGTTGCTTTCCCTTGCTGTGTGAAAAATATTTTAATTTCTTTTTTTTTTCCTGTACTATTTTGGGAAACATTTTGTTTTATTTTCATTAAGTTTATTGGTACTTTTTATGTATACAATACAGTTACATTCATCACTGGAATCCTGTACCTCTTCATGACATATCTTGGTTTTTATTTTTCCTCATACCCCTGCCCACTTTTCATCCCCTCCACCCTTCCCTACTTACAAAGACTTCATTTCTATTTTTTCCTTTTCTCATATTTTTTCTTTTCCTTGTTTCTTTTCCCCTACCCTTTCTACTTCTGCTACTCCTTTACTTCCTGTTTCACATAAAAAAGTTTTGATTTCATATAATCCCATTTGATGATTCTTGTTATTATTTTCTGCAAAACTGGAATTTTGTTTTAGTCTTTGCCTGTATTTATGGGTTTAAATGCCTCCCTTATGTTTTTCTTCAGCAATTTCAAATTTTCAAGTCATATACCTAAATTTTTTATTCATTTTTATTTGACTTTAGTATGAGGTCGGAAATAAAATCATGAATAACTTTTAGCAGACTCAGATAAATTCCTTCTATAGGTATTTTCTTCAGGGTTTTTGTTTGTTTGTTTGTTTGTTTTTAGATAGGATCTTGCTATAAAGGCTGGCCTTGAACTCATTATGTAGTCCAGGCTAGCCTCAAACTTGCAGCCTTTTGCCTCTTGAGTGCTGGGAGTACAGACATGTGCCACCAGGGCCAGGGATTTAGCTCAGTGGTTCCGCCTCCTGTCTTGCAAGCACAAGGTCCTGAGTTTGATCCCCAGTACCAAAAACAACCAAACAACCAAACAAATATGTGCCCCCATGCCCAGCTCAGGGTTTTTGCTTAAGTCATGAATTGATGCCAAATTTTGTCAAAGACTTTTTCTGCATCTGTTGAGATCATCATGTGATTTTTGTCCTTGCTTCTGTTTATGTGTTGGATTACATTTATTGATATGAATATGTTGAACCATGTTTGCGTCTCTGTGGTGAAACCTACCTGGTTCTGGTATATCATATTTTTGATGATTTATTGCATTCTGTTTTCTAGTAATTTATTGAGAATTTTTGCATTTGTATTTATTAGAGAGATTGACCTGTACTTTTCTTTTTTTGGTTACATCCTTGTCTGGTTGGGATCAGCTTAATACTAGCATCCAAGAATAATTTTGGGGGCTCTCCATCCCTCATGATTTTCTTAAAGAGTTTGAGGAGTATTGGTGTTAGATCTTTCCTGAAGTTCTTGCAGAATTTGAGAGTGAGTCTGTAACTTCTTGAGCTCTTCTTAGTTGGTAGTTTCTTTTTATTACTGCTTATATTTAATTTCCTGTTATTGGATTATTTAAGATTTTTAAGTCTTCTTGATTATGTTTTGCTAATTAATATATATATCTAGAAATCCCTACTGAATTCTCTGATTTTTTGGCATATATGTTTGTGAATTAATTTAATTGCTAATAATTTTCTGGTTTTTGGCAGTGTACAATGTAATTTAACCTTTTGCATTTCTAATTGTATTGATACAGCCTTTGCTTTTTGGGGCAATATTGGCTAATTTGTCTATTTTGTTCATCTTTTAAAGAAGCAATTTTTTGACTCACTGTTCTTTGCAATTATTTTTGTCTCCATTTCACTGATTTCTGCTCTGATCTTTATAATTTTATTTTTTGTACTACCTCTGGATTTGGATTTTTCTTGGATTTGTCTACGACTTTGAGATACATCATTGGGTTACTTATTTGGGTTCCTCCTTTTTTTCTGATGTGAGTATTTGTAGCTAAATTTTCCTTATAGGGCTGGTTATCTGTGTCCCCAATATTCTGGTATGATGTACTGGATTATCATTTTATTCTTGGAAATGTCTTATTTTTTTCTTAATTTATTCTATGACATTGATTATTCATGACTGTATTATTTAATTCCCATGTATTTGCATAGTGTCTCTTGCTATTGATTTCTAGTTTCATTGCACTGTGAGCTGATAAAATGCACAGGAAAATTTCAAAACTTTTGCATGTACTTAAGAATGCTTTATTAGCTAGTATGTGCTCTAATTTAGAGAAAAAACTATGAGCTGCTGAAAAGAATGTGTCCTCTGTTGGGTGGACTACTCTGTAGATATCTATTAGGTCCATTTGTTCAAATGTCTAGCTCAAGTTAGTATTTCTTTGTTGATTTTATTTAATTGATTGATTTGTGATAGTGGGGTATTGAAGTGCCCTACTGTAATTGTATTGATTATCATCTGTATTAGAGTTTTATGAGATTGGGTGCACTGTGCATATATATATAT
>NW_022900932.1:39249785-39339483 GCF_012274545.1 Fukomys damarensis
ATATATATAATGCAACTTCCTGTTGGATAGTTCCATGAACCAATATACAACATCTTCCTTCATCTGTTTTGATCAGCTTTGGCTTGACACACACTTTTTTTTTTTTTCCTCATTGAGTTTCCTTGTCATGTCTCCTTGTCATGAGGGCTGGCTATGGCATGTGGTAACATAACTCTCTGTGTTTCTGGTCACAGCTAAGACCTCAATGGTCCAATGATGCTGTGATGCTCCAGGGCATGATTACATCAGTTGAAGACATCCTGGCTCCAGTAGTAATAGAAACAAGAGAAAAGTTTCAAGTGAGGGAAGGACAAATTCCTGATTAGCCCACTATCTTGTCCCACCTACTACTGTAAGAATGCTTTGCTCATCTCACCATCCTCATCAACCTATGATCCTCATCAACCTAAGATCTTCATCAATATAGGTTTACTGCTACCCTCTGAGTCACCCCATACACCCTTTGATTATTGTGTGCTCTCAATAAATAGTGCTTAGCTAGGAGAATCTTTATCTTTTCCCATTTTAGCTTTGATGTCCTAGCCCTTGATGTACTTTGAAAGTGTGTCTGATTGTCTTCCTTTCTTTGATCCATGCCACAACCCTTCTCTAGGCAGATCAGAGAATTGATCAGCCAGTGATACATTGTTGATAAATCATTGATAAATGATTTCTTAAATAATTAACCTTTTTATTTATATCTTATTTAAGATCACTGAAAACCCTATTACTCAAATCATTTAATGTTTATTTACATCTTCTTTGAGCTCATTGAACATTTTAGAAGTTGGTTCATTTACCTGTTTTATAGTCTTGACTTTTATCTCTTCAAGTGTTTTAGATGTTTATTTTTTCAAGTCATCTACTTAGGTGTCATTAAGGGCATGGCCTGGAGAAGTTTATCTCCCTCCCTGTCTCCACCCTTAACACTCTGCTTCTTTACCACCACACCATGAGCACCTTCTCCTCTGCCACACACCTGTGCTGTGCCCTTCAGCCTTGAAGCCAGCCAACTGTGGATTTAAACCTCTAGAAACCGTAAGTCAAAATAATCCTCTCCTCCCTTAAATTGGGGATGTTGGGTATTTTGTCCCAGTGCCAAAGAAAATGAAATTCATCCACCTAAGTGTCTTTCAGAGCAACTTGTGGGGAGGTCTAAATTTTTAGGAGCTGTCATATCCTTGTTTTTCCATGATTTTTGTGTTTTTATATTGAACAGTATATCTCAGTTGGGGTAGAAAGCTCTGCCACTATAGTAGAGATCTCTTTTATAAAGAGTTGCACTCTGTGATGTGCCCTTGACTTTGGGTATGAGTCAGTGTGTGGTTACTTACTACACCTATTAAAGTATTGCATTCAGTCTTTAACACTGCCTTGTGATGAGAGAACAATTACCAGTAATAACAATATCCAAAGAACCAATCATATATCAACACTTAATTTAAAACCACTTAAAAACTTTGCAACTCTTTCAGTAATGCAGGAAAATGAAGGCATAGTAGTAACAAGCTGAAGAATCAGACACAAAAATGAAAACAAGTATAAAATTTAAAAAAATGAAATAACCTAAGGAAAAAAAAGAGAAAATTAATTTTGATGGTATTATTTTTATGCCTGGATAGAGGATGGTGGTGATGGAGAAAAAGGAGGTTTAAGAGGTGACATGAGGGCACAGAAGAAAGAAAAGAATACAACAGAAGGAAATATAAATGGAAAGTGTGATTAGTTTTATGGGTGCCGGAACGAATTAATTGCATATTTCCACTTACAGAAACTCCATATTGGAAGATTGAAGAATCAACACTTGGTAAGGGAGAACCCATTATGTCTATGTAAATCAATGTAGAAATTTAAACATTAACCCATGCCTTTACATAATTGAATACATACTGAAGTCCCACATCCACACTTTGGGAATGAAGGAGTCTGAGAAGACATATGGATCACTGCATGCATTTTTCTCACATGTTGGCTGCAAGAAGTTTTGTGGGGAAAAGCAACCCTCTGCCCAACTTTAGGCACAATATCTTTAGCCTGCAAATTCCAGAGTCTCTATTTTCTTGAAGATATTTGGTGAGCCATTTACTCTGCTCTCTCCAGTGAGTTTTAGCCTAGGGTTCTTTGCCAGTCACAAATTTTAAGATTGCTCCTGCTGTTTTCACACCATTTTTGAAACTCAAGATTCCATTTTCTCAGCTTGCTCAGGCCTTTATTGTTTTAGCACCCCCTGGGTATTAGGAATGTTTACTCAGTTAATTCTGGCTTTTTCTCTATCTCTTCCCCTGTACCACATTGTCCTCGAATTCTAATTGCTCAAGTACTCTGAATTTAACTTTAGCTCTTATATCTCTACTTGCCCAGAGCCAGAGAGGCAGAAATTATATAACTCTGTAGTGTGGACAATAGCACCTGGGACAAGTGCCCACCTATAGCTACTCCTGTGTGCATTCCTCCCCTGAAACTTTTTTGCACTTCATAGGATAGCTAGATCTCTTGACTTGGGCTAATCTCTATGATTATGACCGTAATTTTATTTGTGGTTATTATCGTAGATTTTGATCTTTGTCTTGTAGGAAAACCATACAGTTCATTGGGTGGGTGGGCCATGGCTTCTGGAATAAATACCCACATATGATCCTTTCTTAGTCACTTTCTTTGGCACTGGGACAAAATACCCAACATCCCCAATTTAAGGGAGGAGAGGATTATTTTGACTTACGGTTTCTAGAGGTTTCAGTCCACACTTGGCTGGCTTCAAGGCTGAAGGGCACAGCACAGGTGTGTGGCAGAGGAGAAGGTGCTCATGGTGTGGTGGTAAAGAAGCAGAGTGTTAAGGGTGGAGACAGGGAGGGAGATAAACTTCTCCAGGCCATGCCTTTAATGACCTGTTTCTTCCAACCTGGACCCACCTAACAGCAAGTCAGCTGTCAGCTTCCATCATCATCATCCAGTCACCTTTCAAAAGCCCCACATTTGAATACATAAGGTTTTGGGGGAACATCTTGATATAAACTATAACAGCTTCCTAGGCCTTCTTTCCCTGAATGTTTTGTTTCCTGCAAAAGATAGTTAGATCTCTGCACAGGCTGGAATCCACAGTGGTTATTTGAGCATCTGTTTGCTATTACTATCAGAATTTGGGCCGTGTCCCGGTGGAGAGACCTCATGGCTCTTCTGTATAGTGAACAATAGTATCTCCAGACACATGCAGGTTGAGTACATGAGCTTACATGCTGCTTCACTTATTGCTCTAAATTTTCTGTTTTCTGTATTTTGCTTGCATTCTATCATGTTGAGGGTGTATTCCCATGGCTGGGAATTCTATCATCTCTTGACATCATCCTTTGATCTTGCTGCATACCATGCAGCTCTCTGTGAACATTGCTTTCTCTACAGTGCCAAAATGGGACTCTCACTGGGTCTTATTTTTTTTTTTAAATCCAATGTGTCAGCAGTCTGTGTCTTTTAATTGGAGAATTAAGCCCATTTATATTCAGTGTTATTATAGAAAATGTATGTTAATTGCTGTCATTTTGTTGTTTTCTTATGTTTGATTCAATAGTTTTTCTCTTCTTTGCATAGAATTCCTTTAAGTATCTTCAGCAATTCTGGCTTAGTTGTCATGCATTTATTAAGTTTATACTTATTTTTGAAGGATAGCTTTGATGGATATAGTAATCTAGTTTAGCAGTTATTTTCTTTCAGGGCCTGAAGCACAGTGTTCCATACCCTTCTAACCTTTAGGGCTTTATAGAGACGTGTGAAGTTATGCTGATGGGTTTGCATCTATAGGTGAGTTGTTGCTTCTCCCTTCTTGCAGCTTTCAGTATTTTTCTCTTGTTCTGTATTCTTGTCACTTTAACTACAATGTGACATGAAGAAGTTCATTTCTGGGTGTACCTATTTGGCATTCTAAATACCTCCTATACATAAATGTTTACATCTTTCCCAAGATTTGGGAAAATTCCTTTTATTATTTCACTAAACAGATATTCTATGGCATTCATCTGTATATTAGTACCCTCTTCTACACCAAAACTTCAAAAATTTGTCCTTTTAACCATGTCCCAATGTTCTTAGGTTTTTTCCTCATATCCCAATGTTCTTAGGTTTTTTCCTCATAATTTCTGTTTTAATTTTTTCTCAGTATCTTCATAAACTAATTTTTCAACCTTATTTTCAAGTCCATCTTCCTGGTCCTGTCTATTAGGAAGGATTTGACTGATTTTTTTGTTTTGTTTTGTTTTTTTACTTGACTTATTACACTTTCCCTTTCCAGACTTTATGTTTGATTCTTCTTCAGAATCTTTCTTTGTTGAATTACTATTTCATATCCTTTATTGTTCACTTTACTTTATTCAACATTTTATTTGTATCCTTTTTAAAGTCATTATTTTATAAATCAGCACTTTGAATTCTCTGCCTTCTCATTCACTTGGATATCTTTGAATTCAGTTACTAGGAATTGTGGAAATTTGGAGGAGTCACACCGCCTTGCTTTTTTATATTTTTTGTTTATATATTGTGATTTGTACATCCGTTGAAATGGATATCTTTTTCACTTTTGTTTGAGTGTTTTCTTAGAGTCTAGCTTTCTTCCAAAAACTTGATCTCCAGCACTACTCAGAGAAGAAAAGACAAACCACAGAATTATTGATGACACGAGACAAAATAGATGCTGATATATAGTAAGAACCAATTAAGAGGAACTATACCACCCTTATCAATAGAAAAGAACAATAATACAGAGATAAAAACAAAAATATTGACATACACCAAAAGCAACAACTACACTGCCATTAACAATAGAAAATAATTCAGAATTCAGCAATAATAATGTAGAGTACTCTAAAAAACTAAAAATTAGTAAAGATTAACAGTAATAATGAAAATATATGGGAAAGGGAATGGTAACAAGTAAGAAGTAAAATTCTTAAAAGGAAAAGAAGGTGAGAAGGAGAGAAAAATGAGATAAAAAATCCAGTTGAACAAAAAAAAGTAAATTCACCTAGCTAATACAGTAAAAAGCAGAAAAAGAAAATAAACAATGAAATGAAAGAAGAGAAACATGAAAGAAAAAACCTAGAAGTAAAACAAACTAAAACAAAAACCAAAGACAAAAAAAAGAAAAGAAAAAAGAAAAAAAATTCCTCCACATTGATGTGTGTGGGTAATGGGTTTCTTTCCAGAATTTGTGGTATTGGGATTCATCAGATATGGTGATAGAAATGTGAGGAACAGCTGGAGTCTCCTCTATTTCACAATTTTGCTGAGTGAATGCTGTCCTGCCCTACCTCTTCTCTAGTTTGAGGTCAGTTAATAGCATTTCTTCTGCCTCAGAATTGTATTCATTTCAGAAGATTTTAGTGCTTGTGTTCTTCTGTGTGCCTCTTGCCACTACTATCCTTGAATAACTTGTGGCCTGTGGGCTTGAGGCGCCCTGTTTTCTCCAGAGGTCTCTGTTCATACATCAAGGGACGTAGCAAACATCCAGATATCGCTAACCATGTTGGCTGGTTCAGAAAGCAAATGGACCACTGAATTCTGTGTTGGAAGCAAGCATCAAGAGGGGCCAGAAAGTACTCTGGGCTCAATCCCAGTAATTTTGAACCTAATCTCCTTAGAAAATCCCACTCAACTGGCCTGGCTTCTCATTACTGAACTTAGTAAAGGTTAGTAAAGTTCTCTACAGCAAGAGCTTACCACTGCTTAAAATTCTCAAAGGGTCTGTGACTGGCCTACCCCTTTCCATTACCCTTTTTTGTGACATCTCCCACTTATTCACTGCCATAGGGTGACCCTCAAGGACCTTAAAATTTGTCTGCCCTGAGACTTCTGATTCCTAGTGCAGTTAGTTCAGTGTTAATAACAACCTCAAAATAGCTCTTGATTAACACTCATAAATACTGTGGGTACTGCAGTGAATCTCTTCTCCAAAGCTAATCTGCCAAGTAAGAGGAACTTTCAGAGCAAAATTTTATACTGTATTTGCAGCTTACAATAACCATGAGTTTTGACTGGAGCTAGGGTTGTCAGTCTGTTATTTATCAGTGGGGCTCTGGCCTTCTCTGGGTTTATCTTCAGCTAGAGGAATCAGATCCTACTCACCAGGAGAGCTTGATATAGCACTTCAGAATAGTTTAGAATGCTTTTTTTAGGGAGTCAGCTTTTCTTATAGCTCTTCCTCATTCCTGGAGCTTTCCTTCCCACTCTTCTGGGAATATGAAATATCTTAAAGGAACAAAAGAATATCATGGATAAACATATTAGAATCCAAGGGAAGAAATAAATATTATAAAAAAGAACAAAATAAGAATTTTAGCAAAATGAAAAAATCACTGGAATGAGTTGGTTAGGTGACAGGCCAGGTACAGCAAAAGGTTGGGGAACTTGAGGTATGAATAACATAAACAATGCAAACTGAAACACATAGGGAAAAATCCATTTTAAAAAAAGTATTGGTGACCTTTTTCAATCTGTCTAATATGTATTAAATATAATTGTCATTCCAGAAGAGGTAGGAAAAAACTTGCAATTAATCTAACAAAAGAAGAAAAAGACCTCTACACCAAAAAGTATAGCACTCTGAAAAAAGAGATTGAGGATGATATAAGAAAATGGAAAGATGTCCCCTGCTCCTGGGTAGGAAGAATCAATATAGTGAAAATGGCCATACTACCAAAACTGTTACACAGATTCAATGCAATGCCGATTGAAATTCCAACAGTATATTTCACAGAACTAGGGAAAATAATCCAAAAACTCATTTGGAACCAGAAGATACCTAGAATAGCAAAAGCCATTCTAGGCAACAAAGACATGGCAGAGGATACCAGAATCCCCAACTTGAAACTATACTAAAAAGCCACTGTGATAAAAACAGCATGGTACTAGCAAAGAAACAGACCCAAGGATCAATGTAATAGATCAGAAGATGCAGACACAACACCAGACATACTCAGCTACCTCATTTTGACAAAGTAGACAATCATCCTCACTGGAGGAAAGGTAGATAATAAATGGTGTTAGAAGAATTGGCTTTCAATTTGCCAAAGATTAAAATGAGATTGCTATCTTTCACCATGCACTAAACCAAAATCCAAGTGGGTTAAAGATCTAAATATCAAAATGGAAACACTAACTTACTGGAAAATAAATTAGGTAGAACTCTCAAAATATTGGCATAGGAAAAGACTTCATGGACAAATCCTCAGCAGCATGGGAACTTGCACAAAGAATCAACAAATGGAATTTCATTGTATTAAAAAGTTATTGCAGTGCAAGAGAATCCATGAACAGAGCTAACAGTCAACCTACAATGTGAGAAAAAATTTTTACCAGCTACTTCTCAGACAAAGGACTACTATCTAAAATGTATAAAGGGGGCCGGGGATTTAGCTTAGTGATTCTGCCACCTGCTTCGCAAGCCCAAGGACCCGAATTCAATCCCCAGTACCAAAAAAAAAAAATCATAAATAACTAAAAAAATGAGACCCCCCAAATACAAAGACCCACTTCAAAAATGGGTATCTGACATTAACAGACATTTCTCAGACAAAGCAGTAAAAGCAGCAAATAAATATATGAAAGAAATGTTCAAAATCACTGGTCATTTGAGAGATGCAGATGTAAACAACACAGATTCCACCTCAGCCCAGAAAGAATGGCTGATATCAAGAAATCAACCAATAACAAATGTTGGTGGGGCTGTGGGGAGAAAGGAACCCTTCTCCATTGTTGGTGGGAGTACAGACTGGTGAAATCACCGTGGAAATCAATATGGAGATTCCTCAAAGCACTAGGATTAGAGGTTTTATTTGACTCAGGTATCCATCTGCTGGGTATCTTTCTAAAAGAATTAAAAGAATCATACCACAGTGATATATGTGCACCCATGGTTATAGCAGCACAGTTTGTGACAGCTAAAACTTGGAAACAGCAATTGCCCATTAATTGGAGACTGGGTAAAGAAGATGTGGTTTTTCTATAAAGTGGAATACTATTCAGCCATAAATAATGAGAAACTAGAGTCATTCATAGGAAAATGGATGCATATTGAGGCCATAATCTTAAATGAAATAAATATGACACACATGTAAATGCTGAATAGTTTCTCTTGTGTGAAAAACTAAAAGTGTAAATAAGATCCAAATTGTATAATTGGCGATGTGAAATAGGAAGAAAAGGTATAAAGGTGTAGGGGAAGTGGGAAGGGTAGGGAAAAGCAAATAAAGGAAAAGAAAAAATATGAGAAAATGGAAACAAAGTCTTTGTGAATAGGGGAGCATGAAGGGGGTGAAGTGAGGGCAGGGGCATGGGGATAAATGAGAATCAAGATCGGTCTTGTAAAGATACAAGATCCCAGTGAAAAATGTAACTATACTGTATACTTAAAAAGTACCGATAAACTCAATATAAAAAACTTGGAAGAAATATTGATGCAATGTTTTCCAAATTTAATGCAAAATAGTATCTTTTAAAATTTCTATCAAGAAGCTCAATAAATTCCTACCAAGACAGAGTATAATCAAATTGTTGGAAACCAAATTTTAGAAACCAAGGACAGAAACATAAATTGGATACAATAGAAAAAAGATAAAAATACTTAGTACTATTTCTTTAGAAAAATACAAAACAAATAAAATTAAATTTTCTTTAATGTACAGAAAAGAATGCAAAAAAAAAATTCAATAAATAAAATGTCACATTTAACTTTCACATTTCCAAGACATTCACTAAAATAAATAGGAACATAAGTCTGCAAACATGTTGTAGAAGGAAATTCATGGTCACTTTCTTCATACTAGCCAAAATAGAAACAGGTATCCATCAAAGAACAGAAAATAGATTCTAATATAATTGCTGTGGTTTGGAAGTGTCTCCAAAGTTCAGTGTGTCCAGCTGGTGGCACTACTGGGAGGTGGTGAAATTTCTATCTCCACAGACTGTTGTCTGCTATAGGAGTTTGAGCCCAGGGGAGAAGGTTACATCATCACTGAGGATGTACCCTTGAACAAGGTATAGGATCCTGGATCCTTCTCTCTGCTTTCTTGGCACTTCTGGATGATGTATTGTTTTAACACAGCCACCACCACCACCACCCCCGCACCATGAAGCCAACTGGCCATAGACTGAAACCTCTAAAATCATGAACCAAAGTAAATCTCTGTGCTGTATCAGTTGACTTTCTCATATATGTTTTTCACAGCCAAGGAAAGCTAACACAAAGACCGTATATTGGAATTCTATTCAGTAGTAATAATAAAAGAGCTATTAAAATATACAATATAGATATATCTAATGGTAAATGTTTAATAGCTGGCTTTGAGCCACAAATACAAAGAAGTTCTGATTTATAGTGTTTGCTGATTTCCAATTTTAAGCTACCAATGAACATGGAACTGGGAAGAGACACATAAGAGCACATTATTATAGAGTTACAGTGGATATAAGCATCCTTGAGAAAGCAGGTAATGAAATGTAGGTAAACAATTAAGAAATAATGTAATTTTAGAATTATATTTATTTTAATATAATTAATTTAATTTTAAATTTATATAATTTAGTTTTTAATAATAGCTATTTTTAGCAATCATCTTTCTAAGCAATCTAAATTTTCATCTTTCTTAGCAATCTAAATTTTTGGAAATTTACCACTTGGCTCTGGTGAACTGGTGATGGTAAGGGTATAGTACTTCAAAAGAGCATTGGATGATCCTAAAAAACAGTGTGATGAGTGGAAAAGCCAGTTGGTAACAGTAAATAATAGATAATTGAATTTATATAAATCTTTATAGTAGGTAAAAATATATGTGGATAGAAAGTCAGAAAATAGGTGTCTTGACTTGGGATAGGAGATTTTTTTTTTTTTTTTTTTTTTTTTTGGTACTGGGAATCAAATTCGGGTCCTTGTGCTTGCAAGGCAGGCGGTGGAACCATTGAGTAAATCCCCAGCCCAAGGAGATGTGATTGAGTGTGAAATGATAATAGGGAACTTTTGGAGATGTTAGGAGATTGCTATATCTTAAAATGTATGGTTTTAATCAGACTTTCTTGAACTCTAAGATCATTCCATTCTTTGCATGCAAGGAGTATCTGAATAACCAGAGCAAAACTAAATCAGCCACACTAACAACAAAGTGATACAATGAGGCCAAGTCTCTCTCTCTCTCTCTCTCTCTCTCTCACACACACACACACACACACACACACACACACACACACCATTAGATAACCAAAGTGTCAAAGAACATGAAGTTGTGAAAAAGTCTGATCTATGATCAGTCCAATATATCTGAAGTTTAATAAGATTTAATGAGCAGATGGTCCAAGTGGGGTCTGGCCAGGGACATTTTATACAGTGATCAATGATCTTGCTTCTGCTGCTCAAACTTCACTAATCATTTTCTGTAAATGGTCAGATAAGGAAAGGTTTTAGACTTTGCAGTCCACACACAGATTATGTCACATATTCTTCTTTTCTACATTTTTTGCAACTCTTTAAAAGTATAAAAATTATTCTTTGCTCAAAGGCTGTACATACACAGTGGATCAGATTTGGCCTGCATGTTATAGTTTGCCAACCCTGTGCTACCCTAGGCACTTTGGGTACATAAAAGAGGTTCCTGTAACTGCCACACAAGGAATACAAGAAAGATTTGGTAGGTCACAAAATGTTGTGAGCACACAGACAAGTAAGTAACTGATTTGTCCTAGGGAAAATTTTCTCAGAGGAGGTAGATTCAAATTGGGTTTTGGCAAATAAGAAACACCAAATAGAAGAAGAGCAAGTTACAGGAAAAAAAAGTTCCTGCTGAGAGGCAGGTGTTATTGTTTGGTAGTTATATGATATGGGACAATGCTTTGCTAATTCTGAGTTTCTTTACCTTTAGGAGGGGCCTTATAATAGTTATCTTTCTGATTTGGGAAGAAATGCAATGAAAATTAACAAAGAAATCCTACTTGGAAAAATATGAAGTCTTAAAAATGTGATTGTTACCTAAGGCTCTTCATCTTGTCTGAGTTGGGATGACTCATGCCACTTATGTGTGAACAGTAATTGCCAAGATTACTGGGCTTATGCCAGAGTGTTTGGAGCCTTCCTTTCAGCTCTCAAGAGGGCACAGGGTGAGTCAAGAACAAACTGACATCTCCTTGTTGCTTGTTATGTGTTCCATTTACATATTAATTTAAAACCAAATTTGTACAGCTCATTTTATTTAAAGCACAGATCAGATGACTATTTGTTTTTTTAAGGGTCTGTTCTCCCTATCTATTGTCATTTCAAAATGCCTGACATTCCAAGACAATGCTTTCAGTCCCACCTTTATAATGAAAATAGTTTGTTGGGGGGAAACCGGGAAGGATTGGGACGGTGACATTGTGAACATATCAGCCAGAGGAATGATTTAGTATATCAGCTCCTGGAAATGATGATAGTGGAAATAGTGGAAATATTGGGCCTTGAATAGTCCATGTGAGACCAAATTCTCTGTGCAAATTGTTTAGACTTTCTGTTTCTGTTTCTGTTTTCTTTCTTATATATAACATGAGAAAAATGAAATTATGTAGCACTTGTCAGTGGGCTGTAATGCACAGTCATGTGTCTGGAGCACCTTGCAATGCCTGCCAGACAGGAATAAATGATAACAATTTTTATTATTTCTACTCAAGGCTAAGTCTTAATGGAGGAATAATTTTGTAGCTGGAGTGAAATATGGAAAGGGAAGAGTTGAAATAGGATTTTTCTCTCCAGGGTAAACCTAGATGTAGCATATCTGTCATGTTGTCACACTGTCAGATAATATTTTAGTCTAAAATGACAGATGCTTTCTGCACCCCATTCTGGACTAGTGGACAATAAGGAGTTCACCACAGGGACACATAGAGTGACTGTTCTCTTTCCCACCTGATGCATTTGATATTTGGTTTGTTGACTGTTCTTTTGTTTTTGTTGTTGTTGTTATTTTGCTCTGGATAGTGAGCTACTTGAGGACAGGGACTTTGTGGCATTTATCTTTTAATATTTATCACTAACACAGGGCCACTGGGTACATATGTGAGGTAAAAATGTTTTATGAATGAACAAATAAATGAATGCACATGTTCCCTATTTAACTATTAGGGAAAATTAGTTAGATGTATTTGTTAGGTCATGGGTTTACACACTTATGCTCACAGTTAAATTATTTGGGGTCATCAAATAATTACTATTTGTAAACCTGAGTGTAGTTCAGCAATACCCAATCTGTTACCAGCCAGTAAAATTCACTTCTTCAACTACAAAGAAAACAAAAAAACCAAGTAAAAAATGATGCAAGCCATTTAAACTAAAAAATCTTGGGAATTGGAAATGTTGCCAACTAGAGCTTAAGAAGAACCATTAAAAAATGGGGAATTTGGGAAATACAAAGCTTCATTTTTATTGATAGAGAACTAATATGATACTTAAAAAAAGAAGACATTTGGTGAAGGAGTCAACTGATTCTATCTGAGGATTCAGCTTTTAAAAATTCTGATTAATGGGCCAGCGATTTGGCTTAGTGGTTCAGCCACCTACCTCACAAGTGCAAGGGCCCGAGTTTGATTCCTGGTACAAATAAACAAACAAATACATAAGCAAACAAACAAGCAAATGAACAATTAAACAAATATCTGATTAACTTGTGATTTTCTTGACGTAACCTGTCAATTTGTTCAGAAAAGGTAATTTGGTAAAATCAGTTTTAAATTGGTTTCCAGGGTGTATCTTAATTGCATTGCTATTTAGCAAAATGTTTCTGTCCATCAGAAAATGCTTTTAAAATTAACCTGCTTACAAGGCTGACATCAAGGAAAACCATGTTCTCAAGCCAGAAGAACATCAAGGAGCTGACCTGTGCACCAGTGAGAGAGAATCACACATAAAAGTGTGAGGCTCTGATGTAATGAAGTTATTTGGATAATATGTTCAAACTGATATATTTTTATATTAGGAGGAATCATAGTACATTTGAAAGAGTAAGAAGTTGTGAATTCATTTTGCAGGTTTATGACTTAGGCCAAAACATACCTTCTTTTGTGTCTTGGTTTCCTTGATTAGAAAATGTAAGGCCTAATCTGAGTGCCATCAAAGTTTTTGTATGGTTTTAATACATGTGAGTATACAAAGTATAGCCTGAAGTCCATTTCTGAGACTTTGGAGGCCTTTGTAGCTTGGGAGATGCTTACAAAGTCAATGATTCTTGGTATTTTCCAAAGCAGAGCTATTTATAGTCCAGGGACTATCAAAGTTGTTGTATAAAGCATTTAGCCTCAGAGATGTGAGCTAAGGAAGCTCTGCAAAGAAGCATGAGGATAGGTTAAAAAATATTTCTCCCTGGCTCTGGCCAGCTATGGTAGAGCTACTCTGAAGTGAATATGTTGATATTTATGTGAGACAAGACAAGATTAACACTCAAAGACAGGAAGAAGTAGGGAACTTTTTGTGGGAGAGTGAGATTAGAGGATGACAGAAATGATTTCTGCTTGAGGGAAAGAGATAGACAGATAAATTTCCATGTGTGAGATCTTGTTTGTAATAGTTGATATAATTGCATAGCAAAGATAAGGTTTTTACCTTCCTGAAGCTTGTAGCTTAGCACAGGAGATCATGGGGAGTGCAGTACCATAAGAACACATGAAAAAGGCATTTAATTCAGGTTTGGGACTTCACAAAGTTTTCTAGAGAATGAGATATTTAAGCAGAAATTTAAAAAAATATATATGGATGGGGAAAATGGAAGGAAGTGTTTAATCAGAGCAACCAGCCTATATGAAGGAGAGAGGAAAGAAGGACCTGCCTGATGCTTCCCAAATAGTCCTTTTATTTATGTTTTCTTTCTTTAATGGTTTCCCTAAATGCATCAGAGCCAACCATGGTTATATTAGATGCTCCATGTCTGTTCTGGGAGACATTTGCTTTGGCTACAGTAAGCTTTGGCAAGTCTATCCCAGATGATTATGAAACCAGACCCTGTCAGGATGATTCCAACCCTCTTCAGTCACTCAGTCAGGTCCAAGAGAAGCCTCTTCCATACCTATGATCATGAAAAGTTTGACACTGCACATGCACAAGCCTTGCCTTTTCTTTTTTCCTCTTTTTTTTCTTTATTGGTACATTTACTTTCATCATTTAGATCCTGTACCTTTACATGATATATCTTGGTTCTTAGTTTTTCTCCATTCCCCTGTCTTTTCATCTATATAAGCAACCTCCCCCCTACTCTTAGCAGGTCAATCTACTCTTTCTCATCTTGCAGCATAAGTCCTAAGAAGGCTGCTTTTCAATGGTATATTTGTATCTATTCACAATTTCTACCATGAGTATAGTAGGCTGAGCTGGTATACTAAGAGCTGGTAACACCAAAGATTGGTGGTGCTGAAAGTCTCAGTGGCTAATAGCAAGGACAACAGAGAGCAATGCAGAAATTGCCAGGAACAGCTGTTTCTGGTTGGCAGAATAATTCCCAAGGGCTGCAGGTAGCTGCCGGTTCTGGCTGCCAGGAGAGTGAGAGGTAGAGAACCACTGACACTCAGCGATGATGGGGCATTCAAAGGTAAGAGCTGCTAATAAAAGAGCTACTTTTTGTCTATTTGTAATTTCTATCCAAATTGAGCAAAATGACCCTTTGCCAATTGGTAACAACAAAGGCTTGGTAGTGACAGACAGCAGGGTATGTTCAAGCATCTGAAAGCAGTTCAGTGTGGCTGGAAGGTGGTGAGGATGTCAGAGAATGAATAGTGGGTGGATCACAGAAGTCAGTCTGGAGAGCCTCCTTAAGCTGTGCAAAAGCAATTTGTTCTTTAAATGCAATGAATGGTAGCCTCTGCAGAAAGGCAGAGGAAGGTTCCAATCATATATGTCTTTTTTTTTTACTGAATATAATTTTTAATTTTGTTTCAATATTTTAATAAGTAATAATTGTATGTATTTTTTTAGCTTTTATATGTCTTTTAGAGAGATATCTCTGGCTACAGAGTAGAAAGAGGGTTGGAGGGAGCCAGTCTAGAGTGAGGAAGGTAGGGGAGAAAAATGCAAAGGGGGAAAACCCAACAAAAAGAAAAAATCATGACAAGGATAAGTCAATACATATCAGTTATAACCATCAATGTTAATAGTCTCAATTCACCAATCAAAAGAAATAGACTGGCAGAATGGGTCAACAAGCAAGATCCCACAATGTGCTGCATACAAGAAACACACTTAATTTAAAAAGGAGGAGAAAGAAGACATTTGGAATCTAAGAGAAAGAGAATGGTGACCTGGGCTACGATGGAAGCACTAGGATTAGAGAGGGCTGATGGATTCAAGAGAAGTGTAGGAGGTAGATTAGGTAGAACTCAATGAATATGATTAGAGGATACCATTGGTAAGAGCAGATTCCAGAGAGGAGCCAGTACGGACCAGAGCAGAGTGGCTGCAGGCAGGTCCAGCCAGGGTTCCACCCCAACCCTGGCTGCTTGGGCCCACAGGACCCATCTAGTAACCCACTTGGAAAAGACCTGCACAGGCCCACAAGCAACAGCTGGAGGCTTACCCCATACCATTGGTAAATGTGTACAAATCCTATCCAGAAGCCCAATGAGACACCAGCAACTGGGGTGCGCAGCCCCTGGCCAAAATCCCTCCCAAGCCATGTAGGAGGGCAGGCCCTAGCTAGAGGCATGCTTAGACACAATCCCAAGTATGGACAGGCCCCAGGCAGAGCCCCACCCAGAAAACTGGACAGCGCAGAGGTCCAGAAGGCTACCACTCTGAACACAGGAATTGGTTCAGTGGTGAGCATCAGAGAAAAGGCCATTTGGTGGATTACCAAGAATTGAAGACCACTATGTGAGTCAAAAGTTGCAACAAAGGTGCAGCAGGCTGCATCTGTTGAAATGTGAAAAAACATAAACAAGTCTCAAAGCTAGACTTCCAAATCACATAAGGCAGCTGAAAGGGCAATGAGATGGAATGATACGATACTCAACCACCTGGACTCTCTGAACTGGCAATGAAAGAGGATATGGAAAAAATGAAATCAGAAATAATTTCTCAGAAAACAACAGAGACTGTGTCCATAATGCAAGACATGATTAGTAAACCTAGAGAAGATACAGATAAAAAATAAAAGGGTAATAAGGGAAAAGAAAAAAATGTGAGATAATGAAAAGATGTAAATAAAGTGTTTGTAGATTGGGAGGGGAGGAGGGGGTGAAAGAAGGTCAGGGACAAGGGGAAAAAATGAGAACCAAGACCTGTCATGTAGAGGTACAAAATCCCAACAATGAATGCAACTGTACTGTATCCCTAAAATGTACCAATAAACTCAATTAAAGCTGATAAAAAATAAAGGAGTTGAGGTACATGATGGAATCCCAACATAGGAAACAAATGGAAAAATGGAATCCATAAAATAGATGCAAACGGATTTCCAGAATAAAAACTCCATTGAAAGTTTATGCGACAGAATGAGCCAATGTGAGGAAAGAATATCAGATCATGAAGACAGGATTACAATTCATGACAGGGAAAAGAAAAAATTTCTTAAAATAGTAAGGGACCATGAGAAACCAATCCAGCAGTTGCAGATGATTCAAAGTAGAATAATATAAAACCAATCAGAGAAAATGAAGAAACAGGAGAGAGTGCAAACAACATAAAAAACTTCACAGAAGTAGTGGCAGAAAATATTCCAGGCAGGGGAAAAGAAGTTGACATACAGGTAAATGAGGCATATAGGACTCCAAGTAGCCATGATAAAATATCTACAGTGAGACTTATAATAGTTGAGATTTCAGGAACACAACAGAAAAAGAAAATTCTACAAGCAGTTAGAGAAAAGAAACAGATAACATACAAAGGAAAGCCCCCCAGAATCACAGCAGACTTCTCAACACAAACCCTCAAGGCAAGAAGAGCTTCGAGTGATGCATTTCAAACCCTAAAGGAAAAAACCCTCCAACCCAGATTTATATATCCTGCAAAATTATCTTTCAAAATTGATGAAGAAAAATGATACTTTCATGACAAGGGGCGCCTGAAGAACTTCATGAATACCAAACCAGCACTCCAAAATATTTTAAGCAATATTCTAGGAAAAGACAATGAGAATCACAACCCCAGGAAAGCCAGCAGAATGAATCCATCAGGTAACACATCAAATTAAATGTGAAGGGTGAGAATCCAACAATAAGAAAAAGTCATGACAAGGATAAGTCAATGCATATCAGTTATAACTATCAATGTTAATGGTCTTAGAAAAAGTCATGACAAGGATAAGTCAATGCATATCAGTTATAACTATCAATGTTAATGGTCTCGATTTACCAATCAAAAGAAATAGACTGGCAGAATGGGTCAACAAGCAAGATCCCACAATGTACTGCATAGAAGAAACACACTTTTGATTTTAGTTTAGTGCATGGTGAGAGATAAATGTCTAGTTTTAATCTTTGGCAAGTTGAAAGCCAATTTTTCCAGCAGCATTTATTAAAGAGGCTATCTTTCCTTCAATGAGGGTGTTTGGCTACTTTATCAAAAATGAGACACCTGAGTCTGTCTGGAGTTGTTTCTGCATCTTCTTATTGGTTTGACTGACCCTCAGGTCTGTTTCCTTTCCAGTACAATGCTGCTTGGTTTTGGTTTTGATTTTGATTTTGGTTGTTTTGTTTTGTTCCTGGGGGTAAAACTCAGAGCCTTGCACTTGAGAGGAAGGCATTAGCACCGCTGAGCTAAGTCCCCAGCCCAACCATGCTGTTTTTATCACAAGCTTTGTAGTACAGTTTGAAGGTGGTGACTTTGATACCCCCTACTTTGTCTTTGTTGCCTAGAACTGCTTTTGCTAGTCTAAGCCTCTTCTTATTCCAAAATGAATTTTTAGATTGTTTTCTCAAGGTCAATGAAGTATGTTTCTGGAATTTCAATTGGGATTGCATTGAATCTACATAGCAGTTCTGGAACATTCACTATTGGTTCTTCCAACACAGGAGCAGAGGATGTCTTTCTATTTTCCAACATTTTCTTTGATCTCACATTTCAGAGTGTTTAAGCTTTCAGTGTAGAGTCTTTGATTTCTTTCATTAAGGTTGATTCCTAGTTTTTTTTTGTTTTTTTTTTTGACATTACTGTGAAGGGAGTTGTTTCTCCAGTTCCTTTTTCATTGACTCTGTTGTTCATGTACAAGAAAGCTATTGAGTTTTGAGTGTTGACTTTGTATCCAGCTACTCTACTTGAATTTGGTTATTAAATCTAGAAGACTTTTTGTGGAATACTTAGGATCTTCTATTCAGAGTATCATGTCATCTGTAAATAATGACAATTTGACTACTTCATTTCCTATATTTATTCCTTTTATCTCTTTCTCTTGTCTAATTGCTGTGGCTTATGTTTCCAGAACTATATTGAACAGGAGTGGTGATAGTGGATATCCTTGTCTTGATCCTGATTTTAGTGTGAAGGATTTCAGTTTTTGACCATTTAGTATGATGGTGGCTGCTGGTTTTTCATGGGTGGCTTTTATCAGGCAGAGGTAGAGAATGTCTATTCTAAGTTTTTGGTAGGGTTTTAATCATGAATGCGTGTTGAAATTTGTCAAATGCTTTTCTGTATCTATTGAAATGATATATATATATTTTGTCTTTGGCTTTATTAATGTAGTGGATTACATTTATTGATCTGCATATGTTGAACCATCCCTGCATCCCTGGGATTAACCCCACTGGGTCAGGGTGTATGATCTTATCGATGTTCTTCTGCATTCTATTTGCCATCATTTTACTAAAGATTTTTACATCTATGTTCATTAATAAGAATGGCCTATAGTTCTTTTTGTTTGGGTCTTTCTCTGCTTTTGGGATTAAGGTGATTCTTGCTTCCAGGAATGAATTTGGGAGCATTGCTTTCCTTTCAATTTCACTGAAGAGTTTAAACAAGTGGTCTTAGTTATTCTCTAAATATCTTGGACAATTCAGCAGTGAGGCCATTGAACCTGGGCTTTTCTTAGTTGGTGATTTTTTTATTATGTGTTCAATTTCCTTGTTGGATATTGGTTTCTTCATAATTTTTAGGTCTTCTTCATTCAACTTTGATTATTTATATTCATCTAGATATCTATCTATTTCTTCTGTATTTTCCATGTTATTGGTGAATAAGTTCTTGAAGTAGATATTTATGATCCTCTGGATTTCTGCTGGATCCATTGTAATTTCACCCTTTTCATTCCTAATTCCATAGACTTGGATCTTTTCTTTCCTTTTTGGATATGGTTGGCTAAGGGTTTTTCTATTTTGTTTACTCTTTTGAAGACCCAACTCTGCTTCATTGAATTTTGGCATCATTCTCTTAGTCTCCATTGCATTAATTCCTACTCTGATCTTTATGATTTCCTCGCTTGTATGAACTTTGGGTTTCTCCTGCTCTTCTTTGTCTAGAAGCTTGAGGTTCAGCTACAGGTTGTTTGAGCTCACTCTGTTTTCAATGTCTCAGATGAAAAAATAGAAATAGCAAATAAACATGTGATAACATGTTCAACATTACTGGTCATTCAAGAGATGCAAATGAAAACAACAATGAATTCCACCTCACTCCAGAGAGAATGGCTGCTATTGAGAAATCAACCAATAACAAATGCATGTGGGTTTCTGGGGAAAAAGGTACCCTTCCGCACTGTTGATGTTAGTGTAGATCAGTGCAACAACTGTGGAAATCAGTATGGTGGTACCTCAAAGAACTAGGATTAGAGGTCCCCTTTGACCCAGCTATTGTCCTGCTGGGTATCTTCCTAAGAGAATTAAAAGAATGATACCATAGTAATATATGTGCATCCATGTTCATAGTGACATGGTTTGTAATAGCTAAAACTTGGAAACAGCGCAATTGCCCATCAATTGGAGACTGGATTAAAAAAATAAATTATAATAAAATGGAGTAGGGAGCAGACCAGTGAGGACTGCCCAGCTACATAGGGAGCTTGCTACTCCCCCACCCTCCAGTGCCCCGGGCCTTCATCAGAGCAGATTGGTGAGGACTGTCCAGCTATGTTGTTACCTCTGAAGCATTCCACCCCCACCCCATATTCTCAGGCCTCCTGGTTGTGATGGTGTCTGGATCCACACTGTAAAGGCACAGGTGGTCAGGAAGGCCACTGTACTGAGCCCCAGAAGATAGAAAGGAAGTGAACAACTGCAATAAAGGCACACCAGACCTCCATAGTTGGTAAGTTGGAGGGATCACATCCTTCCTTCAGAATTTGGACTATCTTCAGGGGAAGGGCAGCTGGAACCTGCAGTAGAACCTTGCAAAGTTCAACCCTGCCAGAGGTCAGGGAGCTCAACTTGGTCCTTGCAGCCATAATTCAGCCTGAATCTCAGGGGTATGCCATTGGCTTGCTGAGACTAATTGACTTAGATCTACATATTGCTGCCAACATTGTCTATTATTACAGCAGAAATATACCCTGAAAGAGGCTCTTCAAATTTATTTCTTTTTTTTCCTCTTATTTTTTAAATTTTATTTTTTTGCATTCTTCAGATTCTTCCTTTTTACTTTCTTCTGTTTCTCACTCAGTCTCTTGCTCCCCCACATTATTCTTCATTTCCCTTTCTGTTCCTGTTCCTGCCCTAATATGGATGTCTTCTTTCTTTTTCTTTTCTTCTCTCTTTTTCCTTCACTTGATTGCCATTAGTTTAAAAGGAAAGTGTGTACAATTTATAGCTTCCCTATTACTGTCAATTTTTTTCTAGTCTTGTCTTTGTTCTTGCACTCTGTCTTTCTCTCTTGTCTTCAACAGTTTCCTAGAGTTTGCATGATCATCTGGCTTCACTTGAAACACTCTCATATTCTTTTGCCTATCTATTCCTCTCCTCTCAAATCCTTCTAAGTCACCACCCTGAGTATAAAGTTGCTTTATTGAAGAGTTTATTCACTATAAACATATTTTGGTTTAATTCACATGGTTAAAGTTCATAGATTAATAATTACCACAAATGGTCAATTTCTAAGCTATGCTTGATGCTACTGTGTTGCTGATTAGATAAATTGGGCTAAAGGGTTGTGATGGATTTAATGAGTTGTCCTTCTTCATATTAGGAAAAGGAGAGTGTCTCTGAGTCACCAGAGACTCAAAACCTAAAGAGCAGCTATATCAGGAAGAACAAACTTCTAACCTATGGAATAAAACAAGGACAGCACAAACAACAAGAAGAAAAATGAGAAAACACTTAAGCAAGGCACAAATACAGACTTCCAGTTTACCAACAGCAAATCCTAGGGAAATGAGGTGGAAAAGCCTGACAATCAACCACCAGGACACCCTGAACTCATAGCACAGGAAGTAACAAAACAGATTAATCAGGCTCTAGAAAAATTCAAAACAGAAATAATTTCCCAGATAACTACAGAGATGGTGAGCACAATGAAAGACATGATTAGAGACTCTAGAACAGAAACAGACAAAAAAAGTAGTTTAGTTCAGATCCATGATAGAAACCATGAATGCCCAGCATAGCAAAGAAATTGGAAACCATGAATGCCTAACATAGGAAAGAAAAGGAATCCATGAAACAGATTCAAACAGGTATCCAAGATATTAATAATGCTATAGAAAGTTTTTGCAGTGGTGTGAATGAATGTGAAGATAAAATTTCAGATATAGATTTTAGGATTTCAGTCAGTGACCATGAAAAGAGAGATCTCTTAAAAAGAGTAAGGGATCATGAGAAATTGACCCAACAACTCCTAGATAATGCAAAGAAGAATAATATAAGACAGATAGGAATCCAAGAATTAGCAGGAGAAAGTACAAATGACTTAAAAAATGTTCACAGAATTAATGACAGAAAACTTCCCAAACAGAGGGGAAAAAATTGACATACAGATAAATGAGGCATATAGGACTCCAATTAGCCATGATTAAAAAAAATAAATTATACACCTAGACATGTAATAGTCAAGATCCTGGTAACCCCAATGAAGAACAAAATACTACAAGCAGTTAGAGAAAAGAAAGAGATCACATGCAAAGGAAGGACCACCAGAATCCAGCATATTTTTCAACATAAACTCTCAGGTAAAGGAGAGCGTGGAGTTAGGTATTTCAAGCCCTAAAAGCAAACAACCTCCAACCTAGACTGATGTATCCTGCAAAACTATCTTTTAAAATTGATGGGGAAAGAAGGTACTTCCATGATAAAGAAAATATGAGAAACATCATGAATATCAGACCATCACTACAAACAATTCTAAACAATATCCTAGAAAAAGATAATGAAGGTCACAATACCATGAGGCCCAACAGAGCAAATCAATTGGGCAGGGCAAGAAACTAAAGGGAGTGGGGGAAAAATTAAAAAGAACCAACACAGGACAACATCATGACAATGATAAGTCAATACATGTCTGTTATAACTATCAATGTTAACAGCTTCAATTCACCTATAAAAAGAATAGACTGGGAGAATATATTAAGAAGCAAAATCCAACAATATGTTGTATACAAGAAACACACCAGTTCAAAAAGAAACTCATAGACTGAAAGTAAAAGGATGAAAAACTTTTCTTCATGCAACAGGAGCCCAGAAAAAAGCAAGATTTACTTTGTAAACAAAGTAAATTTCAAGGCAAAACTAATTAAGAGAGTCAAAGAAGACCAATACATCCTTGGGATCTTGTACCTTTATATGACAGATCTTGGTTCTCATTTTCCCCAATAGCTGTGCTCTTCCTTCAATCCCTTCATTCTCCCCTTTTTACAAAGACTTTGTTTCGATTTTTCCCTTTTCTCATGTTTTTTTCTTTTCCCTTATTTCCTTTCTGCTACCCTTTCTACCTCCCTTACACTTTAGGCCTTTTCTTCTTATTTCACAGGATCAATTATACAATTTGGATCTTACTTACACTCTTAGTTTTTCACACCAGAGAAACTATTTTTTTTCAGCTTTAATTGAGTTTATTGGTACATAGGGATACAGTACAGTTACATTCATTGTTGGGATCTTGTACTTCTACAAGACAGGTCTTGGTTCTCATTTTTCCCCTTGTCCCTGCCCTCCCTTCACCCCCTCTTCCCTTCCTCATCTACAAGCACTTTATTTCCATCTTTTCTTTATCTCACATTTCTTCTTTTTCCTTATTACCCTTCCCCTATCCATCCCACCTTCCCTATACCTTTAGCCCCTTTCTTCCCATTTCGCAATGTCAGTAATCTTATTAGGATCTTATGTATTATTGCACTTTATGAGTGTCTTATTTATTTCTCTTAAGAATATGACCTGCATATATGTCCATTTTCCTATGAATGAGTGTAGTTTCTCATTATTTATGGCTGAGCACTATTCCATTTTACAGAAAACCCACATCTTCTTTATCCAGTCTCTGACTGATGAGCAACTGGGCTATTTCTAAGTTTTAGTTATTAAAAACTGCACTGCTATAACATGGGTGTGCATATATCAATGTGGTATGATTCTTTTAATTCTTTTGGAAAGGTACCCAGGAAAGGGATAGCTAGGTCAAATGGGACTTGTAATCCTAGTTGTTTGAGGAATCTCCATATTGATTTCCACAATGGCTGCACCAGTCTGCACTCCCACCAACAATGATGAGTGTGACTGTAGTGTATACCTAAAAAGTACCAATAAACTCACTGAAAAAATTAATAAAATGAGTATTCCTCAGCTATGGAGGATGAGAAACTAGAGACATTTATAGCTAAATGTATAAACATTGAGGTGATAAAAAGGTCACACATGTGTAAATATCAGATAGTGTCTCTAGTGTGAGATACTGAAAGTGTAAATAAGGGTCAAAATGTTTAATACATAATGTGGAAGAGGAAGAAAAGGTGAAAGAGGAAGGGGCAAAGGTAGAAGTTGGGGAAAGGAAAGAAGGGAACAATATTAACAGGAGAAAAATGAAGAAATGGAGGGCCAGGTATTTAGCTCAGTGGTGCTGCCATCTTCCTTGCAAGCACAAGGTCCTGAGTTCAATTCCTGGTACAAAACAAAACAAAACAAAAAGTAAAAATTAAAAAAAGAAAAAATGCAAATAAAGTCTTTTTAAATAGAGAGGGGTGTAGGAATGGTAGGGATGGCAGGGAAACAGGGAAAATAATAATGAAGTTATATTTTGTAGAGGTCCAAATCTTTCTTGATGTATATCATTATATTGTATGACTAAAATGTACCAATACAATTACTTTAAAAAACATGATGTGGAAGTAAAGGAACCAAAGGAATCAAGGTGGTGTCTGAAGTCTCTGGCTTGTATTTCTGGTGATGATGTTCCATTCCTTTTGTTTTGTGGGTAAGCCTGAAGTTGATAGCTACTTATGCTACCATAGCCATTGGTTGTAGACCTCTGCCTGGGTCTTCTCCTCATTTCTGGAGCTTCACTGTTACAGAGCTTTTTGTGGAAAGCTTAGTAGAGCTTATCAGCTCTCAGGTGTTGCAGGGCTGTTCAAGGGAGGCCATCCATTTTTGACTTTAACGTCTTCTCTGAGACATGGGAAAGACTACTTTCAGAAAAGTTTCTTATGAAGCTAAAAAAAAAAAAAATCCTTTTTGGAGATGACAGACCAGTCCCCACAGAAACTGAAATATTGACAAAGTGTCCTACTTAATTTCCAATCAGCCTCTTTGTGGCCAAAAGACCATTTTCAAGTCGCTCTCCCCCCCCCTTTTTATTGACTTTATTGGTACAATCTAGGTCTACAATACAGTTACATTCATTACTGGGATCCTGTACCTTCACACGACAAGTCTTGGTTCTCATTTTTTCCCTTGTCCCTGCCCTCCCTTCACCCCCTCCTTTGCATTGTCTCCAGTATGTCATATTTCCATGTTTATAGTGAAATATCCTGTAAATACTTTGGGGATAGAAGTAAAGAGAGATGCAGCTGTATCTGGGCACCTGTTCTACAATTCACTGTTGCTTCTAAGGAAAACAACCCTGAAGAAGTTTTTCGCAATACTTTTGTAAGATCATCTTCCATTTCATTTTTTATTAGGACATGTTTGTGACACGTAAGGTTTACATTCATCATGGGGAGGTGGTACATGTTCATACCACATCTTAATTCTTTTCTTGAATCCCTGTCCAACCCCCCCACACCTTCCTTCAATTGCTTGGTCCCCTTCTTTGCAAAAGATCTACCTCTCTATTTCCTATTATTATCTTTTACTTTGTTTCATTTTATTTGACAATGAAAGTATTTGCTCTAGATTAAGCAATCTCTCACTCTAGACAGGTTGATGAATTATTTTTGGTGGTTCAAAGTTTATCTGCCTCTTCATTTATTACTTGTTTATGGTGAAAACTTTCAAACTCCTTCCTTCTAGCTTTTTAAATATGCAGCACATTCTTATTATCTTCTTCTGGGAATTTAGAATTGAGACTGCTACTGGTAGCTGGACCTGTAATACGTACCTTGGGAGCTACAGGTAGAAGCATTTCATTACCACAGGAAACAGGAAGCCAAGAAATCCAATGAGTAGAGCAAGAAATAGTGTGCAAATATGGGTACAAATGAGATATTTAAAGAGAGTGCCTTTTCTGTTCCTTGTGCAACTCTTTTTCAGTCTCAGCTCTATTGATGCTATTGAGTTTCATGAGATTCTATTTTAACCTCTTAGGAATTTATCCTCCCCTTCTTTATTTTTTCTGCTAGCTTGAGTTGGTTTCTGCTACTTATAACTAGAGTATAAGTGGAACACATAACACACCAGCTTCCTGTCAAAATTTAGGTCCCAGAAAAACATTCTTTCCCATATGACTCTTGAATATAGGCATCTTTGTGTGTGGCCTGAGTGTGCCATTGTGCAGATAAGCTTTCCAGAGCTGAAATTAGCTCAGTTGTGGCTCTAGACAGCTATCATTTGCTATTACCCACAGGGCAGCTTTCTTCTTTGGTGAGTATCAGAAAAAAGCTTAGGATAATTGTAGCCAGTTTTCTTCTGAACCAAAGCTGCTTTGACTTGGTGTTGTGCCAAGCATGGAAGCTCAGCTCTGAGGGATATGATCCTTCTAAGAAACATATTATTAAAATCAGAAACATTGGTAACATTTTATAACTTGCTGAGGGCAATGTTTTTCTACAAATAATGTTCATAAATATCTTATATTTTCTATAAATCTAGGTCTGAACCCAAAATGTTTTGGCAAGAATTACAGAACACTGGGACTTTCATCACAAGCTGCTCTCTGAATTTAGTAACTGAGTGAATGCCTCATGTACCAATTTCTTGCTTGTTTAAAGAAATAAATAACTATGTTTTCAAATTGAAGTCATTTTATAGCTTTTAAAATTGGGAAATCCTCTACCCTCAAAGCAATTTAGTCATGTTTGGGCTGAGTCTATCTATCAAATGGCCAGGAGCTTGGAAAACTGACCAAACAAACCACAATAAAGAAGACTTAGAAGGGGGCCATACAAGATACCTGCTGTTGGTGTTTAAAGATATGTGGGTTGGAGCCCAACCATGCTATTATACAGCTAAGTAGCCTTGAGTACATTTTGTTACATTTTAGCTCAGGCTTTTTTTTTTTCTATAAAATGTGATTGAAATAGCATTTCAAAATGTCATATGCAAATTAAATTTGTTGTAGTGATGAGGCTTGCTACATACAAACTGAATATCAAACAATTATTTGCACATCTGTGCCCCAGTGCAGTAGGTTGAAGGGAAGGGATAAACATGAGAGGATGACCCACTGTTCATTTAATAATCCTCTGGAGCCCAGTAGGGTAAAGTATGCATGTGAAAGTCAAATTAGCCTAACAACATGTTTCTTTGTGGTCTGCAATCTAAAAGTGGTCTTTATATTTTTAAAGGTAATGATGTTGAATGAATTTTACTTGAGTAAAAAAATAACTGTTACCAAATGAATTTTTGGATTATTTTCTCTAGTTCTGTGAGATATACCATTGGAATTTTAATCAGGATTGCATTGGATCTGTACAGCAGTTTTGGTAGTATGGCCATTTTCACTATGTTGATTCTTTCTATCCTGGAGCAGGGGGTATCTTTCCATTTTCTTATATCCTCTTTGATCTCTTTTTTCAGAGTGCTATACTTTTCAGTGTAGAGGTCTTTTGCTTCCTTCGTTAAGTTGATTACTAGATTCTTCATTTTTTGGGGATGCTATTGTGAAAGGAATTGTTTCCCTAATTTCTGTCTCAGTGAGTCTCTTATTTGTGTACAAGAAGGCTACTGATTTTTGAGTGCTGACCTTGTATCCAGCTACTCTGCTAAAAGTGTCAATTAAGTCAAGAAGTCTTTTGGCAGACTTGTTTGGATCTTCTATGTAGACTATCATATCGTCAGCAAATAATGACAGTTTTACTTCTTCATTTCCTATCTTTATTGCTTTAAGTTCTTTCTCTTGTCTAATTGTTGTGGCTAATGTTTCCAGAACTATATTGCACAGAAGTGGTGATAGTGGACATCCTTGTCTTAGTCCTGATTTTAGCAAAAGGCTTTCAGTTTTGGTGGATGTTGGCTGTTGGTTTTTCATAGATAGTTTTTATCAAGTTGAGATAAGGATCATGTATTCCAATTTTTTTGCAGGGCTTTTATCATGAATAGGTGTTGAGTTTTGTTGAATGCTTTTTCTGCATCTATTGACATGATCATATGGTTTTTATCCTTGACTTTGTTAATATAATGTATTATATTTATTGATTTATGTATGTTGAACCATCCTTTCATCCCTGGGATAAATCCAACTTCGTCAGGGTGTATGATCTTCTTGATGACCCTCTGTATTCTGTTTAACAGCACATTATTGAGGATTTCTGCATCTATATTCATTAAGGAGATTGACCTGTAGTTCTCTTTTTTAGTTGGATCTTTCCCTGGTTTGTGAATCAAAGTAACACTTGACTCTAGGAATGAATTTGGAAGTATTGCTTCCCTTTCAATTTCACTGAAAAGTTTAAAGAGTAGTGGCAGTAGTTGTTCTCTAAATGTTTTGTAGAATTCAACAGTAAATCCATCAGAAAGTAGGATTTTCTTGGTTGGTAAACTTTTAAATATGTCTTCAATTTCACTGATTGTAATTGGGGTATTTAGAATTTTTAAAAATCTTTCTTGTTCACCTTTGGTAATTCATAAGTATCTAGAAATCTGTCCATTTCTTCTGTGTTTTCCATTTTATTAGAGCACAGGATCTTAAAGTAGGAATTGATGATCTTTGGGATTTCTACTGGATCTATTGTGACTTTACCTTTTTCATTCTTGATTGCATGGATCTGAGCCTTTTCTTTCCTTTTTCTGATCAGGTTGGCTAAGGCTTTATCAGTTTTATTTATCTTTCAAAAAAACCAACTCTTCAAGTCATTGATTTTTTTTTATCATTCTCTTAGTCTCCATTTAATTGATTTCTGCTCACTTTTATGAGCTTTGGAGTTTTCTTGCTGTTCTTTTTCTAGGAGCTTAGGATTTAGCATTAAGTTGTTTAGTTAAGCTAGCTCTGCTTTCCTAGTGTGGACACTTACTGCTATGTATTTTCCATGTAGAACTGCTTTCATTGTGTCCCATAGATTCCTATATGTTGTATTGACATTATTATTTATTTGTAAAAACTGTCTAATTGCTTGTTTAATTTCCTCTGTGGCCCATTGGTTGTTCAGGAGAGTGTTATTTAATTTCCATGTGTCTGTGAAGTTCTTGCAGCTTATTTTGCTATTGATCTCCAGTTTAATTACACTATGGTCTGATAATATACATGGGATAATGTCAACTCCTTTGCATTTACTTAAACATGTTCTATGAGCTAGTATGTGGTCCATTTTGGAGAATGACCCAAATGCAGTCAAAAGGAATGTAAATTATGATTTTTGTGAGGTGGAACACTCTGTTGAGATCTATCAATTCCTCTTGTTCCAAAGTTTGGTTCAGTTCTAGCATTTTGCTGTTGATTTTTTGTCTAGATGATCTGTCTATTTGTGACAGTGGGGTATGTAAGTCTCCTACTACAATGGTATTAGTGCTTATTTGGTTTTTCATGTCTCTTAATATTTGTTTTATATAGTTGGGGCATTAGTATTCAGTGCATATATATTTATTATTGTCATATCTTCCTATTAAATTTTTCCCTTTACAAAGATAGGGTGGCTTGCTTTTTCTTTCTTAATTAATTTGGTTTGAAATTTACTTTGTCTGCCAAAAAGATAACTATCCCTGCTTTTTTTTTTCTGGGCTCTTGTCACATGGAGAACTATTTTCCATCCTTTCACTTTCAGTCTGAGTTTCTTTTTGAACTAGGTGTGTTTCTTGTATATAACATATTGTTGAATTTTGCTTCTTAATCCATTCTCCCAGTCTATTTCCTTTGACTGGTGAATTGAGGCCATTGAACTCAATGGTTATAACTGATATGCATTGACATATCCTTGTCATGTTATTGTCCTGTTGTTAGCTCTTTTCAACCCCCCCCTTTAGTTTCTTGCCTTGCCTGTTTGATTTGCTCTGTTGGGCCTCATGGTGTTGTGGCCTTCATTGTCTTTTTTCTATGATATTGTTTAGAATTGTTTGTGGTGCTGAAGTTTCTCATTTTTTCCTTGTAATGAAAGAATCTTATTTCCTGCAGAAAAAAACCTAGAATAGCAAAGCCATTCTAGGTAACAGAGACATGACAGAGGGTATCAAAGTCCTCAACTTGAAACTGTACTACAAAGCCACTGTGATCAAAACAGCATGGTACTGGCATAGAAAAAGACCCAAGGATCAGTGGAATAGATTGGAAGATACAGAAACAACTCCAGATACACTCAGCTACCTCATCTTTGACAAGGGAGCCAACTATCCTCAGAGGAGGAACAATAGCATCTTTAATAAATTGCTTTGGAAAAACTGGATTTCAACCTGCCAAAGATTAAAACTAGGCTCTTATCTTTCACCATACACTAAGCTAAAATCCAAGTGGATTAAAGATCTAAATATTAAAAAAGAAATCCTAAACTTGCTGGAAGATAAGTTAGGCAGAGCTCTCAAAGACATTGGCACAGTAAAAGACTTTATGAACAAATCCCCAGTAGCATGGGAACTAGCAGAAATAATCAACTGGGATCTCATCTTATTAAAAAGCTTCTTCAATACAAAGCAAAACACCAACAGAGATAAGAGACAACCTACAATGTGGGAAAAATTTTTTATCAGCTGCTCTTCAGAAAAGGACTATCATCTAGAATATATAAAGAACTAAAAAAATCAGGCCCCCCAAATATAAAGACCCAATTAAAAAATGGGCATCTGAAATTGACAGACATTTCTCAGACAGAGAAGTAAAAGCAGAAAATAAATATATGAAAAAATGTTCCACATCACTGGTCATTTGTGACATTCACATGAAAACAATACTGAGATTTCACCTCACCCCAGAAAGAATAGCTGCTATCAAGAAATCAACTAATAAAAAATGTTGGTGGGGCTGTGGGGAGAAAGGAACCCTTTTCAATTATTGGTGGGAGTGCACACTGGTGAAACCACTGTGGAAATCAATATGGAGATACCCCAAAGAAGTAGGATTAGAGGTTTAATTTGACCTAGCTATCCCTTTGCTGGGTATTTTTGAAAATAATTAAAAGTCCTATCACATTGATATATGTGCACCCATGTTTATAACACAATTTGTGATAGCTAAAACTTGGAAACAGCCCATTTGCCCATCAGTTGGAGACTGGGTAAAGAAGATGTGGTTTTTCTTTAAAATGGAGCACTACTCAGCCACAACTAATGAAAAACTAGAGTCATTCATAGGAAAATGGATGCATATTCAGGCAATACTCTAAAGTGAATTAAATAAGACACATGTAAATATCGAACAGTTTCTTTGTTGTGAAAAACTAAAAGTGTAAATAAGATCCAAATTGTGTAACTGATCATGTAAAATGGGAAGAAAAGGGCTGAAGGTGTAGGGGGAGTGAGAAGGGTAGTGGAAAGGAAATAAGGGAAAACAAAAAATGTGAAAAAAGAAAAATAGGAGACATCTTTTTCAATAGGGAATGGTAGAGGGGGTAAAGGGAGGACAGGGGTATGGGGTAAAAAGGAGAACCAAGATCTGTCATGTAAAGGTACAAGATCACAATTATGACTATAACTGTACTGTATACTTAAAAATACCAATAAACTCAATAAGACTAAAAAACCTGTTTAAAAGAATATTTTTTTTCTGAAGCTTACTACAGATGATCACTGGCTCTAGCATTTTTCAAGATAATATTACTCTTCCTCATAGCACTTGCTAACCTCAAGGAAGATCCCTGTTATTCCAGGTCTTCTCTTTTCTTGAGTTATTCCTCATTAATGAATACTGACCCTATACCAATGGCCCAAATAAAAGCATCATCTAAATTATCAGATTCATTTTTGTCTTTGACACAGGGTCATTCAAAAAATAAAAGCAAATAGGGTAGAGAGTATAGCTCAGTGATATAGCACTTGTCTGACATTTGTGAGGCCCTGGGTTTGATCCCCAGCATCACCAAATGCAAACAAAACCAACCAAACAATATACGAACATGTTTTAGTCACTTTTTTCTTGGTGCTGGAATAAAATGCCTGACACAATTTAAAGGAGGACAGGTTTATTTTGGCTCACATTTTCAGTCCATGGTCTTCAGGCCCCAGGCATGGCATGGCAGAAGGGGATAGAGTGGCAGAAGGGCTTAGGGGGAAGAATATCCGCTTATGTCATCGCCTCCAGTCATGGAAGCCAGGAAGTGGGATGAGAAGGGAGAAACTGAAGGGGAGATTTTACTGTTCCACATTATGTCCCAGTGCCCCATCGCTCCTGACCAGCCTCCATTTCTTAACAGCATACTCACCTTCTTAACTCATTAGTGGATGAATTACTGAAGAGTATAGTGCCTCCATGATTCAATTGATTACCTTCCAAAAAAAGGCCTTGGAACACATGCAAATTTGGGGGAATTATTCCAGGTCACAGCTATAATAATACATATACAATATGGGCTATTGCCCACAAGACCTAAAACATATCCTATTTGGATTGACAGAAGTATTTGTTGACCTCTGTCTAGGATAAAAATGTCCTGGCCTGAAGCCCTCCATCAGCCACTGATAACTCCTTTGCAAAGTTGTTGACCAGGAGAAAGAGGTGAGCAATCCGAAAATTTTAGCAGATGAAGAATGGTCAAGTGTATTTGTGGTGGATGTTCCCCCCCGTTATATTATCTCATTTAACTCTTCACAGTCTTACATTTATTATTATCATGATGTGAATGATTATCATTTATTGTTTATTATCCCAATATCACAGATAAGATAATTAAATTTCTTGAAGATAAACTGTGTGGCCAAGGTAACAAAGCTAATAATTGAAAGTCAGTCTTAATTGAATCTGTAATTCTGACTCTAAAATCCATATTTTTAAAAAACTAACATCATATTATGTTCAAGCAATTGTGGATAATGAGAAGATATAGGTGCTATACTAGGCAGATGAAACCAGGCAAATTCTAGCACCCTAAATAGAAGAACTTTTAACAACCAGAGCTCCCAATCAGGTACCAGGTCTGTGGCATTTGTCATCTGGCCCTTTGTATATTTATAGATAGGATTATAAAGCTTTTAATTAAAAATTCTTATTCTTGTTAGAAAATATTTTATTGCATTTATACAGTTTTTTTGCTAGATTTTGATTAACCATTTCCAAGTTTACTAGGATGTGCAAATAGGCTACCTTGGAGAAAAAACAAAACAAAACACATCAGAATCACTTCAGGAACTTTTTCCTTTTAAATATTCTGATATGTTTCAGTACCTTAAAGATTCACTCTTGAAATCAGCACTGGGCATGCCAGAACACAAGTTCCCTAATTAATTGCATGCACAAGGTGTTTTTTAGGAAAAAACTTTGAGAATCCACTTAGGAATGCTTTGAAACCAGCTTTTTAAGAATAGACATGCACAGAAGCAACCAACTCATTCCGTCATTGACCTCTTCGTATCACTCACAATCCCTTGTACAGAACGTGATAACTCCTCTGAAAAGACACATGGGCTATGTGAAGAGGCAAGATAATCATCTTGTGCAAATACAACTATCCTTCTGGCTGTCCAATCAACAAGTAGCTACTCCACTCTTCCTTCCTTCTTTCCTATACATTCCCCAGTCAACTGCAAGGGAGGAAGATTTGAGTTTCTATAGTTCCATTCATACGTATCAGTCAAGGTCAACTTCTTTCTTTCTGCAAAGCCAGTGCAATAGAGTTGGATTCTATGCCTATCAAGCAGAGAGCTCTTGCTTGGTATTAAAACATGTCCTTAGGTTATGTAGCAAAATTAGAAAAGTATTTTTCATTCTAATTCAGAATTAATAGTACTATTTTGTTCCACTTAAATATATTTAGTAGCAGTTTTTCAAATTTACATTTTTTTTCTTTCAAATATCCCCATGCCCCAAGGCAACTTGAAACTTTTTTTTTCTCTACCTGCTAAGCTGTTATAAGAAAGTAAATGATTTGAGTTTAATTTCCATGTTTCCCACTCCTGCAAGCACCCTAATATAGGGTTTTAAAAAACTCATTTCAAAATGCATTAAAAAGTTAACTTTACTTTTTTTTGGAAATAAAAAGGATTAAATAAATCCCAGACTAGTTTCTTATATGAATGTGTTAATCTGATATAAATTATTTATATTTTTTGTCATGCTTTGCTGCCCACCTGTCTGGGACTTAGAAGTAATTAACTTGTTTTCACCAGTCTTTGAAATGGTGATCAGAAGTCTATCTTGATGAAAATAGCACTCTTGGAATATTGGCTTTGGAGAGCAGAATCATATCTTTTGCTTTTAGATATGAAACTTTATTTTTGAATTATAAGATTAATGTTTTATAATATTGTAAAATATTTTAATGTATTTGAAGGGGATTATTTAAGCTTCAGAATTATTCTATTTCAACTAGAAAAGTTTTGGTTAGTTTTATGTAGCTGATGCCCCAGGCAGAAAAATGTCTTTGACATTCAAAAGCTATTCAGAAATGCTGGTTTTTCTTCTATAGATGCAACTTAAATGGATTTTCAAATATGTTTCAATTTAAATAAAAATGATTAGAGATTACCATTCAACAGTGCCTGAAGGTTATGTTTGGGACCCACATTTATCACCACTTTGAGCTTCTTTCTTCAACAAAATTCAGGTTTTAATGTAGTAAAACCCAGGAGGAAAATATAAATTAAAAAGGTGTAGGGAAAATGTGAAGAGTAGGGGAAAGGGAATAAGGGAAAAGAAAAAAAATATGAGAAAATGAAAAAAGGGAAAAAATGTTACACACACACACACACACACACACACACACACACACACAGAGCTGGGGGATTTAGCTCAGTGGTTCCACTGCTTGCCTTGCAAGCGCAAGTTCCCAAGTTTGATCCCTGGTAGCAAACAAACAAATATATGAAAACTTTGGAAAGGAAACACACACACACATGCACGCACTCGCACACACACAGGAATAAGCAGATCAAGCCTTGCTATCTCTTTTAAAAAGATATATCAGTATGGATAACTTCCATCTCTCAACTAGTTGTATTTTTAAAAGTATTTACTCTGTTAGGCACTAAATAAGTACATTCTTAAATATATAGCTAGTAACATTGCCTCTTTTTATTCTCTTAATAATTCTTTAAGATGGGTATTATTGCCTCTATTTTAGAGATTAAAACATTGAAACTCCATGAGATTAAATGAATTATTTATGGTCACAAGCATTTTTGCTACTAGAAAAAAGGTAACATTTCATAATAGTTCTGAATTTAGTATTCACATTCTTATGACTACTGGTAGGTTGTTACTGGGGTCAATTAATCTGATGTCATCAATACAGTGGGTCTGTTTTATGTTCTTTAGAAAATGAAGATAATCCAGGTCCTTTTGGATTCTATTGTGACTGAGAGCTGTAGATTTGCTTTGGTACAAGATAGTGTATATAAAGTATTATCTTTACCCACAACCTCTTTAAGAATGAGGATTGAGAAGAACACCTATGCCAGGTCAGTAACTTTGTTTTAAGATCCAGAGTCTGTGCTGCTCTGTACCACTTAGAATAATTAATCTATCATGGTAGCTGTAATTGACCATATTACATCCCCAGCATATTATCTGGAGCCATTGACCTGGTTTAGTTTCCACTTCATATTACACAATGATTTTATTACCTTAGTCATTCTTGGTTCACCTGTTTGAGGTAGGTAAAGTAGAATTTATCTGGAGTTTGAGGTTTATTATAAATCTGCTTCTATAATCTCTGGCATCAAAAGAAGCTTATTATTATGGCATCTGTCCATCCAAACTGAATACTGCAATGGATTGTGTGTGAATAAATTAAGGGATCTAGACCTTTAATAATAAAAGTATTTAAAAGCTGCAAGAGATCTGTAAATGGATATTTTACCTATTAATCAAAATGTAATTAGAAATAAATACAGTCACCCAGATAATGGCTTATGTTACATATAATCAGTTTAGATGCAGCAACAAGGTTTTTCTGGCACAATAGTGAATTTAAAACTTGGTTAAATTTACCAAACAGATAAAAATCCTAACCCTGTGTTTCTTTTTAATGTTTTAGGAATTGGATAATATTTTCTTTATTTTATTTATATTTAAATTTACAGAAGAATAGTTCCACAGATGAAGTTCTTAAGGTTTTCCTGGGAAAATGAGGTTGAAATAGAAATGCAATCAGTAGTTTAAAGCAATTATTAAAGTTTAAAATATTTTTCTATACAATTGGCACTTTAGAGATAGGAGGTTAGTGGTACCCTTTTGACTGGTGGGTTTTCAGACACTTTGTGCTGTCATTTTTAAAAGGCTATTTTTCCATTCTTTTGTTTGTTGCCTCATGGTCCTAAGAGGGCTTCCACTGGGCCAACCTTCCAAAAACAATTGTGGAGGGGTGCAGACATCTATGATTCTGTATCAAGTGACTATCATATATATCTTTTAGACTGAGATTATATCACATGACCATCTTTAGTTGCAAGGACACTGGGGAAGTGAGGAATAGAATTGCTGTTTTGGGTTTTGCTAGTCTCCAGAACCTAGGCAATTGCTGCCCCCAAATAAAATTGGGGTGTTATTCAGAAAGAAGATACTGTTTCCCCTTTGGAAACAGCATTCCCTGGTTTTGGTTAGCAGATTTGGTCAGCAATATGCTTTGGTTTTGGTGTGATGGACATAAGAAGAGAAACACATGGAAGTGGTCTTAATCTGGCAGGGATCATGACAGGCTACTGTTTTTGGTGGTGTATGGTTTTGTCTTTCACAGGGTCCTAAAGACATGGCTATGTGACTAAGCCAAAGTCAATGATCCTTGAAGCTGATCTTCAATTCACTATTAGTATCTGAGAATGAACAGTAATATTATGAAAAGTATTGAGGCTAATGAGCTCAATATTCAATGGACTAATGAGCTCATTTGAAACCTCATTTCTATAAATGGCACAAGGTCTTTAGTGTAAGAAAAAGACGAAATGGAATCCCCTCTACCCCCCAAAAAAACCCTAGTATTTCCCTTCAAACAGAATCTTTTCCTCCTTTTATTTTCTTTTGAAATGTTGCTGCTGACCCAATATTTTATTGTTAAAATTCTAAGAATCACTCTTTGGAAATCTAGAATTAATGAACTCAAGTGGCTTTTAATATTCTATTATTGATATAGCAGAGCTAGCTAAAGTTAATAAAAGCTGATAGTGATTAGCATATTTACTAGCGTAGTTTTCCTACATAAATATTCTTTAGTTAAAATGAGAAGGGAGGAGGTTGTGAGGTTGTCTGACTGAGCATTGACCTCACCATTATGGGCACCAGGTGCAGAATTCCGAGACACTTCTCCAGCAAACTGCTTGTGCTTACAGGCAGGAGTGGGCCAATTTAGAGAAGAGGTTTGGAAATCTTTCTGGGAGCAGATGATGAAAAACTGTGATAATGGTTAACTCTTCACCTTGCATAAGCAAATAAGACTTAATTAAACCCAATTCACAGTTCTTTGGTAAGTCTGAGGTTTCAAAATTCTTGCTGTTACATTTCAATTTACTGAGATACCAAAACTGTATGTAGTGGAATACAGGAAAGATACAAAAAGACACAAATTAATGTGGTAGTCAGGAAGAGCTATACCTGTCCCATTTCCTTATGTTATGTAAAAGCCAGGATGCCTGATAGAATAAGATACGGAGAACTGGCATAGACATCCCAAACAGCTAAACAGCTATTTTAATTCATAAAAAGTCTTTGTTATAGTCTTAATCGTTAGGTGCTCATTCTAAAGTCACTTAAAAGGAAAAAAAACATGTTGTTCAGACAGTAAAAAAAAAAAAGACAGAAAAATTGCTTTAGATTAGGTTTTGGAGATTTTTTCTTTTCTTTTTTTCTTATTGAACTCAATTTGTAAAAGTGTTTTCCACCTGATTTAAGCCAACCATTTTATTCTTCAAAAGTCTGGATTGTTGTTTTGCATCTTAAAATACAGTCATTCTCCAGAGAATTGTCTCTGTAATTATAGGGAGCCTTTTCAATTCCTGCTGCCATAGATAAGGTGTTAGAGGGAAAAACACTGAACTGAAAAAGCAGCTTGGTGCTTCTACCTGTCCAATTACGTTAGTCTATTCCCACTGTGAGCTTTACCCTTTCTCTGTAACATAAGGTCAGATGTGACAGTTTTGCAGTCTCCTTGTCATAGGTTAGGGTAGTACAATCAGTTCCACAGACTGAGAAGCTTAAACCATAAATATTTATTTTTGCATAGTTCTGGAGGCTGGGAAGTCCAAGATCACGGTGTTGGCTGATTCATTCCACTCCCCCATTAAATTTATTGGTACATTTTAGGTGTACAAAAGAGTTACATCATTGGGCTCTTATACCTTTGCTGCAAAACAAAACAATGCAGCGAACAAACACACAGACAAACAGAAACAGAAACCTGATCTAAGGGGTTACAATAATAACCTAGCAGAAAGTCAAGCGGCAAAGGTGGGAATGGGGAATCTCAGAGAAGCACAGTAGAGGTGGAACAGACAAGTTATTGAAACTGACTGCATAAAGGAGGGTAGAAGGGTTCCATAGCAGCTCTGGAGGTGGTGTGTTGATACTGAGTGATGAGTAATATGATTTTTCCTCTTTAAGAAATAAGGGCTAAGAATAGTTGGGGAAAAAGAAAGATCCTAAGCTAGAAATCATCTTGGTGCAGGTGCAACTGTAATTTTCTGGCACAGTGCCTGATTTCAAACTGAGATTTCAGATATGCCTTCCTGAGAACCCCAAACTGAGTCAAATGAGGGAAGCTGGGGGAGAGCTCAAACCTGCATGCAGACCCCAAATGGGACTGACATCCTCTGGGAGAGAAAGGGATCCTGTCTTTCTTCCCCATTGATTCCTGAAGGGAACACTCCTAGAAAGGTTTAAAACATACGTATGCATTGAGCTTACATTCAACACTGAATTGAGATATAAGCTTGAGAGTACAGGCTTTGGTTTTAATAATGTTTTTCTGCTTGACTGGTAAATGTCATATGTTCTCTGATCTTCAGTTTTCTTTTCTATTGAAATGAAACCATACTCAAGTAAAATAAATTGAATACACACATATAAATATCACATTGTTTCTCTGGTGTGAGAACCTGAAAGTGTAGATAAGGAACAATATGTATAAAAGATATTGTGAAATAGGAAGAAATTGTTCAAAATTACACTGTGTGAGATACTTTCTTAATAATTAAAATGTTTTATGCATAAAAGGTATTATTAAGAAATGAGCTGAGACATAGATTAGCAAATGGAAACATTCTTTTAAGATCATGATTTAGAAATGGGAAGAAAGGAGCTAAAGGTGTAGGGAAGGTGGGACGGGTAGGGGAAGGGTAATAAGGGAAAAGAAAAAAATGTGAGAGAATGAAAAGATGAAAATAAAGTGTTTGTAGATGGGGAGGGGAGGAGGGGGTGAAGGGAGGGCAGAGGTAAGGGGAAAAAATGAGAACCAAGACTTGTCATGTAGAGGTACAAGATCCCAACAATGAATGCAACTGTACTGTATCCCTAAAATGTACCAATAAACTCAATTAAAGCTGGAAACAAAAGATCATGATACACTCTGTATTTACCATTGCTATTCCTTAATTATAGTTATGAGAAAATAACACAGAACTACTTTTATATTTTCTTTATTAAAATCTACTTCTATTACTTTAAAATAAAAATTAAAAAATAAACTGAGATTGACGAGACCAGTCTCAGCGAGCTATTGTGAGGACTATATGAAAAAAAAATGGCTGACACAGACAGATGTCCCCAACCTTCCTTCTTTGGTCATATTATGAGAACCAGAGCCTGAAACAAGGATTCCTATTCATTTTATTTATTTTTAATTTAATCTTCAAAAAATTAATATTTCTGCAGTGTTGGGGATCGAATCAAGGCAAAATGGAGAACTAGCTCAGTGGTAGAGAACGCTAGGGATATAGCTTCTTGAGTAGCTGTGATTAGAGACTAGTAACACTGTGCCCAACTCACTTGATTTATTGAGGAAGTGTTCTCAGAAAAAGAGGATAAAGGAAGAAGGAAAAGGCAGAGGAAAATTCGGGAACACAAGTTGCTGCACAGAATGCTTCCTTCTTGAAGTAAGGGTTGGCCCAAATATATTTCTACACATTACTTTTTTGGATAACTCTCCAATATTCAGAAGTCCCATCCTTATTTCAATCACATTTAAACAACATGGATCTTTTAAACCAGTTCACTGGGTGAAGGAAGTATGGTGAGGCCAGAAAGAGACACTGGAGAGTTTTACAGTTTTGTTATACTCACAGCTCCCCAGGCAGTGAGAGCACAGAATGCTATGAAGGACCATGTAGGGAAACACTGGAATTAGTTCAGAGTCAGGGCAATTGTTGGCAAGGCCTTTCTTTGTGGTTACCATGAGAAGGAACAAGTTAAGCAGGGCAAGCAGGTTTAAGATTGCCGAATTCAAATCCTTTCAGCATACTCTTGGCCACTTAGATTGTGTGGTACGTGGCAGGCTTTCCTTGGCTGTGTGGTACCTGGTATGGGTGTAACTGTGTAAGATTCCATGTGGAAAGTTCTGGGATGTGGACTTAATCAGCTGCTTAAAAAGGGAGCTGACCAGCTTCTAGCCAAGGCCTCAAAGTTGGGTTAAAACAGCACAAGGCACAAACAATATAATGCAGTGACTCAAACAGTAGCTTCTCAGGGAACTTTCTTGGGTTGTGGGATGCTGTGGCCTTCAGAGAGAATGGCCTGGTTCTCCATTTTGCCAAAGTTGCTGAATGTGGTGTTAGTACTCCTTCCCAACAAAGGAAAAGAGAAGTTGGCAGCAGTCTCTTTTATTCCAGGCAAAGGTGGAGCCAACAGCATGTCCCTGGATGCACCATAGTTAGTTCTATTACTTCTTCCTTCTCAAAGTGGTGAACTGTACTCTGGTCTTACTTGGCAGATTTTCCTCACCTTCTCAGTAGGACACAAGAGTGCATTCAACTCAGTTACTATTCTTAAGAAGGGCCTTTTGTGTTTCAACATATTAAAATCATTTTCTTCTTCACCTAGATTTGCTCAAAGTACAGTAGCTGCAAACCGTAAACAGCACATTAAGAAAAGGCTATTGTATTCCTTCTTTGGAAAGAATGTCAGAGAAGTCAGGGACTTGCTAAGGTATGCAGCTGTTTTGGTGGAAGACTCAGAACTAGAATCCAAATCCTCTCACTGCTTTTTTTTGGTGCTGAAACACTCCTATAAACAAATGTGTCCCAATTTATAATACAAAAAACTGAACTTGACACATAACTGAAATTGCAAAATGCAATTTGCTAGTGCTGAGCTTTGTTTGTTAAAGGTTATGAAAGAGAACTTTCCCTGCCTTGTTTCCCAAACATTGTAGTGAAAACATCCTGAGCTAGAATCAAGCAGCACATGTTTGTAGATTGCATTGAATGTCTGCATATGTGGCTGCTGTTGACTCAAATAAAGTCATGTTTGGCCCAATTTGTGTAGTGGGGTGAACCAATCTAATTTAGCCCAATGGAAATATTAAATAATTGCTCATTCATTTTCTGTGTTATTTAATCATCATATCATTCCTCTGAGTAAACTGTGCTGCTTGAAGAGTCACTGAAAAACACATCATTATTATTGGGATTTAGGACTCCTTTCTAAGTGAAGTCACATAGTAGCCCTGTGAACAAGAATGAAATGAAAGCTCATTTCTTCAAAATTTACCCAGATTTCATTTATGGTGGAGCTCAGCTTAATATATTAGGGCAACTTTGTGATTTTGGGAGAGTAGTCAGCCCAGTAGAAGGTGACCATATTTTGCTATCCAACAGATCACACAATTTCCTGACATTTAGCATTCCCCAAATACTTTTCAGTGGCCCTGAGAATGTATGTTGACAGTTTATCACTTTAAGTTTTTAATAATTATCTTGAAGTAATAATCAAGAGCACAGTTTGCATTTTATAGATGGAAATAAACTGTTCAATTTCAAAATATCTTCTATGTACAGAACAATGCCCAAACTTCTCCATTTCAGTTGTTTTCTGTTTATTCTCTTGTACTCCTTAATTTCAGCCGATCTTCACTCATTCACTCAGTAAAGTTTCTTGGAACTAAGATTTTGCCATGGACCAGGCACTGGTTGTGCATGAGGCTAGAGTAGTGAATCAGACAGATGTTTTCTTTGTCTTCATGAGACGGACTGCCAACATTCTCTCTCACAAACATTCCCTGAGATTTTTGAATTTTGTGTCTTGGCTTTTACTGTTCCCTGCCTGCAGTGCTCTCCCTTCATCTTCTCATCAGAAATGACCGCTTGTTCCTTAAGTCCATCTTCTCTGCAGCTCTCCTTGATTCTGCCTCCCTCCGTGTATTTGTATATTGCTTGCATCAAAATAGTAGCTTGAGATTGGCTGTGGCGAGGATATTTACACCATGAAAATCAAAAAGTTCTACAAGTCAGCATTTGATTTACCATTCTGTTGACTGTCTAGACTTAAGATAGCAGTGGAACAACTGTAAATAATGCAGATGAACACAAAAATGTGTCATGTCTGGAGCTATTACATTTGAGTAGCACAACAAATTGAGAAAATATTCTTGAAGTCTTTGAAACTATTTTACAATTTCACAAAGAAATCACTTGTGTCATTGATAAATGAGTAAAGTTCCAACATACGTCTTCATTGTTTTGCTTTTTTTTTCTTGCTAAACGTCAGTGAAAATATCAAAGTTCGTATAGGAAATGTGCTCACTTGCCATTTGCAAACTAACTCTAGGTTGAATACGGAGACATGAGTGCAACAAAAATGAGCAAAAGCATTCTGTGAGAATTAATTGGCTATATGGAATTTATAATAAAGAATACCATATACTTTAGAAATATTTTCAAATTAAGAGGAGTATGTACTTTGTATCAGTAAAATTTATAAATATGAATACATTTGTATTTGTAGCTATTTTCCTAAAGAGCTGATAAATATTTACTCACATGCAGTGGCTTACATTTTCTTTAACTCCCATTCATCTTATTTTCTCTCTTTGATCACCGAGTACTTAGTTTAATATGTTTGTGCTGCTATATAACAAAGTACTGCCACAGAGTGTATAATTTATCAAGAGTATAAATTTATTTCCTCACAGATTTGGAAGGTGGGAAGTCCAAGATCACTGGCAGGGTTGGTGTCTGGTGAGGCCTCAGTCTTTTCAAGCTGGCACCTTGAGCTTTGCTTCTTCTGGAAAGGAATAATGCTGTTCCTCACGTGGCAGAAAAGTGGAAGAGACTGAACCTATTCCTAAAATCACTTTACATAGCAGTGCTATGATTTATATCTAAAGTCTCTCCCCAAAGTCTCACGTGTTTAGCAGTAGATCTCTTGGAAAATGATTGGATCGGGAAGGGCTCTGTACTCATCCGAGGACCGCCCTATCGCCTGGGCTCCTTCCTTCTCTCTCTGTTTTTTGACTGCCATACGTGATCAGCCTTCCTCTGCCAAGACCTTCTATCGTGCTGCTTCTGATTATGGACTGAAGCCCCGAAACTAACTATGCCTCTTCTCCTTTAAGTTGTGGGCATTGGGTATTTTTTCTCAGTGATGAGAAAACTGAATAATACAAGTAGCATTTCATGTGTGGCTCGGCCCCTCTTAACCTAAACATCTCCTATTAGGTCTAACCTCCCAACACTTATTTTGAGGATTAAGTTCTAATACAAATTTTTGGAATATATTTTCAAGCCATAACAGTCCTATCTCCACAGTTATATAGATGTCATATCCTTTGTATTAGATAGAACTTCCATTATATTTGGACTTTATTTCTCTTCTCTGTAGCTTTCATTTTTAATCACTCTTAATCACATTGACAACCCTCCAGTAAACAATGTCTTTTCTTTGTTTTTGTGACTTGCAGTATGGTGGTAGCTAAGAATCAGCCATTTTATTACCATCTCCAGGAAAATGAAGTATGTTTTTCAATATTTCTTATAGCTAGTTGTTCATTTCTTACTCTTTCCTTTCTTACCCAAACTTTCAACTTTCAACTGTAAGTTGAAATGTCTAAACTTCACTTAGGTTTGCAAATTATCCTGCTTCTTTCCATAGACCTTATAATCCTTAAAATCCTGTACCTCTGTGGAAGAATTAGCAATCTGCATGTAGATTGGTAGAAGCAAAAAACAAGTATTTCATGGTCTACATGTTCTCTATAGGAGAGATGGCCACTAAGTGGACATATCTGGTTTGTGAGAACCAAATCCTTGTTACTTCAAGGGAGTTTTCATTGAAGATTGAGTGCTTCTTATTTAGTACAGACCAAGAAATAGTTTTTTCATAGATTTAAGAGGAAGTCTTTTTGTTATAGAATGCACGAATCATTGCTTCTTCAGTGGATGCCAGTTCTTTTGAGGGAATTGCCTAAGACTGTTTAGAAGCTTCAGTTCTCTGGTCTTTTCTCACCATATTCTTGATTGTGTTCTTTCTCACCATCCTTTCTTCAGGCTCTTGTTGTCATTATCTTCTGATTGTCTTAGGTCTCAGCTCAGATGTCTTGTTCTCCAGGAGGTCTTTTTCCTATTGGCAGTGCACCAAGGTCCTCTCACACTAGTCTGTCCTCTGGTCAGAGAAGTGGTGACAATGTAAAGTAACTGCTTGATTTCTGAACTGTTTCTAACCTGCTATGTGGAGACAGAGACTGTGCCTCTTTCTTCTACGATTTTACTTCCAGGGCTCAGTGTGGTCTTACTCAGTACCTGGTAAAAGGTAAGCAATCACTCACTATATGTGCACTGAAAGAAACAATAAGTGAATACACAAAAGAATTCCTTCGTATATTATGTGATTAATTCTCTCCTTAGCTTTTTATTATTTTGAATGTAGAAATTTTTCCACCCAATAAGCAGGGAGATAAGCTCACATTTTTACACATAGCTGTAGTAAGAGCTTAGGTTCAGCACAATTTTAACATGCTGTTGTCTTTTTTTTTTTTTTTTACAAGAGTTCTTGGACAAAGAGGCTTGTAGAAAAAGCCTGCATCTATTATTTTTCTGGTGTTAGGAATGAAAGCTTAATATAGCCTTAGCTTTATTCTTTATATACTAGCAGAATTCCTTTACCATGTCTCTGGTTTGGATCTGGAAAGTCTCCCAAAGGCCCATGTGTTGAAGGCTTGGTTCTTAAACAGCGCTGCTACTAAAATGCAGAACCTTTAGGAGAGGGGGCCTGGTGGAAAGAAGTTAGGTCCTCGGCGCATGGCCTTGAAGGGGATATTAGGGCCTCAGCCTTCCTCACTTTCTTTGCATGAGGTGAACAGCCAGTATCCCTCATGCACAGCCTCACCACCATGTGCTGTACTGAAACAGGTGCAAATAACAGGGCCAAGGGGCCACAGACAGAGATCTTTGAAATTCTGAGCCAAAACAAACTTTTCCCTTTTAAAGTTGATTGTCTCAGGTATTTTGTAACACTAGTGGAAAGCTGATTGATTAGCTGACAACTCTGGATGTTGATGACTAGTGGCTATTCCTGGTTTACAAAAGTCTTGCTATAGTTTGCCATCTGCCACTAACTGTAAAAACAAGATGTAGCAAATATGAAAATATAGAAGACTTGGGAAAGAATTTCTATTTTTCTTTTCTATTTCTGTATCCTTACTGAACTTTAACTATATTGCTTTGTGGCCGGCAACTGGATGCCAAACATCATATGCCCTAAAAAGTAATAATTTCTTATATTAGAATCTCTTGGGACCTTGGTTAAGAGTGGAGATTGCTGGCATTGTCTCAGTAATCCTGACTTGAAGTTGTTGAGGCAAAGCCTAGAAATATGCATCAAGGAAAGCATGTGTAGCAGAGGTTGTCAGGGCTCCAGGAAAATTCCTATTAATCCATTTACAGTTTCTGTGTTGTGTCCCTGATTTTTGGTGTTCTTTTACTTTCAGTTGGTTTTATCTGATGCTTATTTTCAGTATGGGGTGGGGAATTGATAGCTATTGCTATGGGGTAAAATCCTCCCAAAGCTCAGTGATCTAAAGTAATAATATCTATTATTTTTAATGAGTTTTCAAGTTGACTGAAAGCTGAATGATCTAGACTGGGCTCAAAATAAGAATAGGTGGGTTTTTTTCTACATGTTTCCAACTTTTCTCTTGATCTTGCAAACTAGTCCAGGCATGTTCTTCTCATGGTCATTAGTGATATAGAATTTAGAAGCCTTTTTGAGGCTGCTTGGAACTGGCACAATTCAATAAGAGTTGTTGGCCAAAGCAAAACATATGGACCACCTTAAAGAGGAATTTCAAAGTCACAGTGGAAAAGGGTGTGAATAAAAGGATGAGTAAATCTCAATTAACATTGAGGTTTTTATTATAATCTAACATAATTACTGATATCCCTCCTATGTGTGAAATATGATGCTCACACCCCTTCCACTCAGGACCTTCTTATTAGTAACAGCAGTAGGTCCCAAACCCTGTATATTAGGGTTTTTCTCAGGTCTAGATTGTGTTCCTCTTGAATCAGAGGCTCATGAACCAAAAGGGCAAAATCCTCTACTCTCTGACATACAAGAGTGAAGCACACTGTTAGTGTGCAATAAATTCATGCATCCCAGAGGGATGGCATTTTGGCATACAGGAGTTACTGGTTTGCTGCATTTTCTGAATTTCACAGGGCAAATGTTGCCAGGTCTTCACACCCGGCCCCCCATGAATATTCTGACTAGACATGATCCTGATCCCTTCCTGTAGCTCCAAGTTCACTATTTTCTATAGCTCTTGGCTTCTTCCTCACAGATAGACTGCCATTTACATAACCCGTTGGCCACTTCCAAAATTAGAATTCAATATGTTCTCGAGTAAATTTTAATCCCTTGTCCTTAGAAAGTTGGGGACCCACAGAACTTCTCACAACTTGAAGAGGGTCAGTCTCTTTGGACTCATGCTAGAATGCTTCCACTAACGCAGCTTTCAGTTAGTTAAGAATTTTATATATATTTGATTTGGGTTTGCTCATGTTCCAAGGCACAATAAAAATCCTTTTTTTGAGTTAGATTTTCCTCTCTTGATTTAATTATTTCAATTTTGGGCATAGCTTGATGCCTTTCAGCTTCATGGAAGCCCTGTGTGCAGCATAGAGGATGCTTTATTTCATCCAGACGTTTTAGCAAAGAATGTCCAAAGTCTTAATTTGATCTTTGTCACCAGAATTTATCTTAATTTTTTTATCTTAAATTTATCTTAATTTATCTTAAATTTTTTCTGTTTGGATAATCTGGATATGAAAAACCATTTTATATTTCAGAGTAACAGGTTCTTGAATTTCTAGGCTATAGTTTCTCTTCACTATGTTTATAGATTTTGCTAGTTCTTTCTTGAGTTCATTTATTTCGTTGAGTACCTGATCATAAACAGCTAAAAGGAACCAGCTTATTCTTCCAGTATTGTGTCTACAGATCTACTTGGACAAGCCTAAAAGGTAATTAGATACCTTTTCTATTTTCTAAGTAACTTTATATAAGAGTTTAACCAGTGTTTCATGTCAGTGTTTCAGGTCTGAATAATACAAGTTAACATGTCTCTAGCCTCCTACAAGTTTCCTAACCATTTTTATAGCTTTCTTTAATGATTTGTTGTCATAGACCCACCCTCTACATACCATTTAAATCCAAAGCCAATAATTTAGATTTTTGTTATTCACCTATTTCTAGCACCAATTTTTGCATTTCTTAGCTATCACTATAAAAATTATTCTTAAATCTAATGGCTTAAAATAACAATCCTTTATTACATTTTAATAATAGGTTGCTCTGGTCCATATGGTAAAGGGCAAGGATAGAGAGAATGGTGTGTAGTGTATTAATACAACATTCCCTAAAGATTAAAGCTTTATATTTTGAAATTATGGAAAAATCACTTTTATTTTTCTATTGAATAATGGTGTTGTTTTTTTACTTTTACAATTTAAGAAATGCTTTGATAAAGTATACTGTTTTCTTTCAAAGAAACATCAAAGGCAAGTTTTTTAATTTGCAAAAAAATCAGTACATTAAAGGATCCATAGCTTAAAAGTTGCAAATCCAAATTTGAAGATTTCTACATGCTCTTCAAAGGGCACAGAACTGAGCAGGGAAACTCAATGGAGGAAAATCTTCTTTTTATTAGTGAGTCAGTCTAGGAACCAATATACTTTCTTTCTTCCAAGGCTTCTGGAGGGAAAATATAGAGCTTTGATGTTAGTTGAATCAAAACCTTTGGGGCAGTTACTTAATAAAACAGAGGCTGAGAATGCAGGAATTGGATGTAGTGGGAAAAGCTGTGAACCAACATCACTTTAAGACCTGAGGACTCTGGGCTGCTGTGAGTCTAAGAACACAAATTGAAAGTTGTACTCTTCAGGGGTTTGTGAAAAGGAAAGGATGGGATTCCCAGTGGTAAGAAGGATAGTAAAATAATCTAAACATTTGGATTTTAAATCTGTGTACTAACTTTCTAAATATAGTAATCAGCTCCTATTTAGCTACTTCCAGTAATATTTTTGCCAAAATATTCCTGAAAAACAAATGTGCTCCTTTCTTTGAAACCTAGAGAATTAGGAAAGACTACTTGCTGTAGTAAAGCTTCTCCAGGCTCAGTGGTTTAATAAAATGGAAGTCTATTTCTCACTCATGTCTTAGTCTAAGGTGGGTAGCAGGGAGACACTGCTCTGGGTCATTCAGGATCCTGGGTTCCTTCCATCTTGCAACACCACCCTACTATAATTTTCTTTTTTCATCTAGAACATGATGGTAAAGAATATAGTGGTTTAAAAATCACCATATAGTCTCTGAGGTTTTTAATATTTTCATATGTGCTCGAGGAGATAGAAGTTATTCCTTTCCTTTTGAGTGTGGGTGTACTTTGTGACTTGCTTCAAATAAATTTTTAAAAAATGAACATATGACCTTTGGGATTCAGATCATAAAGACTCCTTGCCCCAGTCTACTCCACTCCCTTGATTTCTTACTTTGAGGGGAGCCATTGCTATGTCACAAGGTCAATGAGGCAGCCATGTGGTGAGGAACTGAAGTCTTTGCCAACAGTCAGTAAGATGTGGCCTCTCTGGCCAACAGTCATGTCACTGCTGAAGAAGTGACTTCTCAGGCTCAGTCAAGCCTTCAAATGACTGTAGCCCCAGTTGAGGACTTCTTTGTAACTCATGATAGACTCTGAGCAAAAAAAAAACAACCCAAAAGCAACCTCCCCCAAAAAAACACATAGGAAAAGTACACTCATACCCTGACCATTAGAAATGGTATAATATAATAAGCATTTGTTATTTTAAGTTGTTAAATTTTAGAGTGATTTGTTTTAAGACAGTAGATGACTAATATAGGAATACATAATCTAGCTCTGTGTCCCAGCAGCAAGAAAGCACTGAACACCATCTGACCAGCCTCTGTCACATTCTGTGAATTTATATGGGGGATCTCTGGACCACAAGGCTCTGGACCACAAGGCTGTTTATCCCAATTCAGACAAGATACAGGAAATAAGACTTTGAAACAGTTTCTTAGTGAGTAGTGCCAAATATCTCTAGGGTACCCAGGAAAATATTTAGAGGCTTTGGTTGGTTTGATTTACTAGCGTTGTGAGAACAGCAGCAGTAGCAGCAATATCACTACTAATAACTAACATTTATGGAACACTCAGGCATTGTATAAAGCATGCTCATTAATCATCACAACAGAGTGATGTATTAGTTAGCTTTTGTCATTATAACAAAATACTTGACATAATTAACTGTCTTGGGTCACAGTTTGGGAGCTTTCAGTCCCTGAATGATTGGTTCCATGGACTTGGGCTGGTGGTGAAGAGCACATCATGGCTGGACAGTGGGGGACAGCAAAACTGTTCACCTCATGGCAAGGAAGCAAAGAGAAGAAAGAGAAAAGACTCTGGTCCCCATGATCTCTTTAGGGACATACCTCCAAGACCTGAGGACATGCCACCTAAAGGTTCCACCATGTCCCCAAAGCATCAACCTGGAGTCTTTAACATATGGATCAATGGGGGAAATTCAAGACTGTAGCAAATGACATAAGTATAATTACCTCAATTTAGAAAATAAGGAGAGTGAAACAAACAGAAATTTTACTGTATTCTTAGACTTACAAATATCCTGCCCATTAATCTAAACTTGTATTCCTCCTGAGCCTGACACCTGATGTGTAAGCAGGGTTAGAGGGATGTTGAAGGGAGGGACTGTGAACCATGAAGCATGCTTTCACTGGATAGTGCAAAGGTACCCTGACTTGCCCTCCCATGGTAGGTGGGACAAGAGTCAAGGATGCACCTTATTACTGGTAATAGCATGAAGATGCTTTAGGCAGAGGCATCATCCTGAATGCAAGTGAGAAGAAATCAACTAGAGTTATACAACTCCAGTTTGGCCAAATCCATATTTTTTTCTTTAGCACACCTACCAGTTTCTTCTGTATACTAAGTATCTACCATGTGGGTTTGTTGTATTACAACCTTGAATGAAATGACACATGCAAAGACATCTGATATATTTCTGGACCTACAACCATGATTTGGGGGGATATACTACTGCCATTAGTTTTTAGAGAATAGTAGCTTGTCTTGTTTATCATTGTATCCTTGGTGCCTACTATAGTAGATAGATAGAAAAAAATGATGTGCAATATATTTTGTTGCAGGCACAGGTAAAAGTGAATCCTTTTTTCATCATTCTTGTTGGGAATGAGGATCTCAGGACAGGATGTACAGTGTCATGAGTCTCATCATCTCCTTTCTCTATGTCGTACTCCAGACTTCACAAAGTGCTTTCATTTGCAGTATCTTATGCCAGTGGCCCATCAGGACATCACCCCCACCTGAGCCTAGAGCAGTGGGAGGCAACCCTTATTAAAGTACTCCGTCCAATCTGGGATTGACTAAAATCTAACAAACTCAGAGACTGCCCAGAAGAGAGCAATAAAATTGATTAAACAGACCTTCTAAAGAAAGATTAGGAGAATTGGGATTATTTTAACTGTAGCTGCCAGTGGGGTGAATAACTAATTTTCAAGAAGCTAAGAATTATCTTGCAAAACTGGCTAGCAGGATAGAATAGAAGGAATTTTGATGACTTTCCTATTTGACATTAACAAGCGACCTTTCTCACCCTACCTGCCGGGGGACTATAGCAGCCCATTTGCTCTCTGAGCATTATTGAGTTAGGGCAGACTCCCAGGAACATTATGGCTCTCAGATACTGTGAGGTCATGGGGCAAAGCACAGAAGAGACATTTCAATTAAGTAAGGATTAGGATGTATTCATCCTTTGACTTAGCAGTCTGAAAGAAGACTATGAACCCAATTAACCAGAGGCCCCCAAAACTTTACAAATACATGAGGCCTCCCTTCTTTGCTGCTCTCCAAAGAGTTCTCAGGTCTAAGTCTTGTAAATCGGTTACATTTTATAATAAATGCATGAATAGCAAACTCATTTAACTCTTGCCCAATTATCCTGTAATATTTATGGATCAGGGAAGTAATCCTAGGAGAGCAGAGGCAGGAAATGAGACTCTTTCTGTCACAAGGACCATATCATTTATTTGCCTGAGCTGTGAAATTAACTTATATTAACTTTACACAACTTATTAACCTAATAATTTTTTTGAATTTTTTTCCAGCTTTAATTGAGTTTATTGGTACATTTTAAGGATACAGTACAGTTATATTTATTGTTGGGAATTTGTACCTCTACATGACAGGTCTTGGTTCTCATTTTTTCCCCTTGTCCCTGCCCTCCCTTCACACCTCTCCCCCTCCTCATCTACAAACACTTTATTTCCAACTTTTCATTATCTCACCTTTTTTTCTTTTCCCTTATTACCCTTCCCCTACACATCCCACCTTCCCTACACCTTTAGCTCCTTTCTTCCCATTTCTAAATGTCAGTAATCTTATTAGGATCTTCTGTATTATTGCAGATTATTCATACCAGGGAGACTATTTGGTATTTTCACAAGTGTGCCTTATTTATTTCACTTAGGATTATATCTGCAATATGTATCCATTTTCCTATGAATGAATCTATTTTCTCATTCTTTATGGCTGAGTAATATTCCATTTTATAGAAAAACCACATCTTCTTTATCCAGTTTCCAATGGATAGACAAATGGGCTGTTTCCAAGTTTTAGCTATTACAAACTGTGTCACTATAAACATGGGTGCACATACTTCTCTGTGATATGATTCTTTTAGTTCTTTTGGAAAGATACCCAGCAGAGGGATGGCTGGATCAAATGGAACCTCCAGTCCAAGCTCTTTGAGGTATCTCCATATTGATTTCCATAGTGGTTGCACCAGTCTGCACTCCCACCAACAATGGAGAAGGGTTCCTTTCTCCCCACAACCACACCAACATTTGTTGTTGTGTGATTTCTTGATAGCAGCCATTCTTTGTGGGGTGAGGTGGAATCTCAGTGTTGTTTTCATCTGCATCTCTCGAATGATCAATGATGTGGAACATTTTTTCATATATTTACTTGCTGCTTTTAATTCTTTGACTGAGAAATGTATGTTCATTTTGGATGCCCATTTTTGAATCGGGTCTTTATATTTGGGGGGGCTGATTATTTTGAGTTCTTTATATATTCTTGATAATAGTCCTTTGTCTGAGGAACAGCTGGTAAAAATTTTTTCCCACATTATAGGTTGTCTCTTAGTTCTGATGATGGTTTCTTTGGCTTTGTTGATTCTTTCTGCTAGTTCCCGTGCTACTGAGGATTTGTTCATAAAGTCTTTTCCTATGCCAATGTCTTCTAGAGTTCTGCCTAACTTAACTTCCAGCAAGTTTAATGTTTCTTTTTAATATTTAGATCTTTAATCCATTTGGATTTTAATTTAGTGCATGGTGAAAGATAAGAATCCAGTTTTAATCTGTGACAGGTTGACATCCAGTTTTTCCAACAGCATTTATTGAAGAGGCTATCTTTCCTCCAGTGGGGATGGTCAGCTCCTTTGTCAAAGATGAAGTAGCTGAGCATATCTGAGTTTGTTTTTGTGTCTTCCAGTCTGTTCCACTGATCCTCAGGCCTGTTTCTTTGCCAGTACCATGCTGTTTTTATCACAGTGGCTTTGTAGTATAGTTTCAAATTGGGAATTGTTACACCTGGTGCCATGTGACTGTTGCCTATAATGGCTTTTGCTATTCTAGGTCTCTTGTGGTTCCAAATGAATTTTTGGATTCTTTTTTCTAGTTCTGTGAAATATAGTGTTGGAATTTCAATTGGCATTGCATTGAATGTATATAGCAGTTTCGGTAGTATGGCCATTTTCACTATGTTGATTCTTCCTACCCAGGAGCAGGGGATATCTTTCCATTTTTTTATATCCTCTTCAATTTCTTTTTTCAGAGTGCTATAGTTTTCAGTGTAGAGATCTTTTGCTTCTTTTGTTAGTTTGATTCCTAGATACTTCATTTTTTTGGATGCTATTATAAAAGTAATTTTTTCCCTTAATTCTCTCTCAGTGAGTCTGTTATTTGTGTATAAGAAGGCTATTGATTTTTGGGTGCTTACCTTATATCCAGGTACTCTACTGAATCTGTCAATTAAGTCTAGAAGTCTTTTGGTGGAGTTCTTTGGGTCTTCAATGTAGAGTATCATATCATCAGCAAATAATGACAGTTTAACTTCTTCCTTTCCTATCTTTATTGCTTTAATTTCTTTCTCTTGTCTAATTGCTGTGGCTAATGTTTCCAGAACTATATGGAAGAGGAGTGGTGATAATGGGCATCCTTGTCTTATTCCTGATTTTAACATGAAGATTTTCCATTTTTGGCCATTTGATATGATGTTGGCTGTTGGTTTTTCATAGCCTTTATTAAATTGAGGTATAGACCATCTATTCCAATTTTTTGCAGGGTTTTTTATCATGAATGGGTGTTGAATTTTATCAAATGCTTTTTCTGCATCTATTGAGAGGATCATGTGGTTCTTGTCCTTGACTTTGTTAATACAATGTATTACATTTATTGACTTTCGTATGTTGAACCACCCTTGCATCTCTGGAACAAATCCGACTTGGTCAGGATCGATGATCTGTATTCTGTTTGATCTTGATAATCATCTGTATTCTGTTTGCTAGTATGATATTAAGGATATTTGCATCTATATTCATTAAGGAGATTGGTCTGTAGTTCTCCTTTTTAGTTGCATCTTTCCCTGGTTTGGGAATCAAAGTGATACTTGCATCAGGAATGAATTTGGAAGTATAGCTTCCCTTTCAATTTCATTGAAAAGTTTGAAGAGTAATGGTAGTAGTTCTTCTCTAAATGTCTTGTAAAATTCAGCAGTGAATCCATCAGGGCCTGGGCTTTTCTTTGTTGGTAAGTTTTTAATTACATTTTCAATTTCACTGATTGTGATTGGGGTGTTTAAAATGTTTTTATCTTCCTCATTCAACTTTGGTAATTCATAAGTATCTAGAAGTCTGTCCATTTCTTCTGTGTTTTCCATTTTATTGGACTACAGGTTCTCAAAGTAGGTATTAATGATCCTCCAGATTTCTTTTGGATCTGTTGTGACTTCACCTTTTTCATTCCTGATTGCATGGATCTGAGCCTTTTCTTTCCTTTTTTTGATAAGATTAGCTAAGGGTTTGTCAGTTTTATTTATTCTTTCAAAAGGCCAGCTCTTTGTTTCATTTTTATATTGTTGGGGGAAGCTAATGATTTTTATAAATGATTTATATGTGCCAGGCATTATGTTATGCCCTTGAAATGCACCGATGTGTATAACACACATACACACATATGTATACACACACAAACACATATGCATATGTATATGGCCCATGCGAATACAAGTCCTAACCACAGGGCTGACAGGCCAACAGGGGATACAGACAAATCAAGAGGCAACTGCAGTACAAGAAGGTATGTGGTACTAACAGCCACATTATCATTAATTTCTTCTTTGGTCTCATTGAAATCCAAATATCTCTTATTTTGAAAATAGATATCATTACCTAACCCATTCAGTGGCCCATTCCCCATCTTTACCTTTTAATTTCATTAAAAATTATTAACTCCTGTTGGAGACTGGGTAAAGAAGATGTGTTTTTTTCTATAATTGGAATACTACTAAGCCATAAAGAATGAGAAATTAGAGTCATTCATAGGAAAATGGATGCATATGGAGGATATACTTTTAAGGGAAATAAACAAGTCACACATGTGTAAGTACCGAATAGTTTCTCTGGTGTGAAAATCTATAATGGTACATAAGATCCTAATTGTATAATTGACAATGTGAAATAGGAAGAAAACAGCTAAAGGTGTGGGGGAAGTGGGAAGGGTAGAGGAAAGGAAATAAGGGAAAAGAAAAAAATACAAGAAAATGAAAGAATGGAAATAAAGTTTTTGTAAATAGGGAAGGGAGGAGGGGGTCAAGGGAGGTCAGGGCTAAGGGGAAAAATGATAACTAAGACCTATCATGTCAAGATACAAGATCCCAATGATGAATGTAACTGTACTGTATACCTAAAATGTACCAATTAACTCCATGAGAAAAAAATTATTAACTCCAAAACCTTATTAGCACCTGCAAAGTAACCTAGATTATATTAACATTAATAAGCATACACTAATCATTAACTCTCTGCCCTGGAGAACTCAGTGTATTGGTAAAAACATACACACATATGAATGTACTTCTGAGTTGTATAGAAAAGAACCTCTATCACTTGAAGTAGAGAGAGCTGAGGTCCTGATAGGAGCCCAGGGTGTTTCCCTGGCATTGGTACACCATTATAACTTTCATTAATTATTTTTTGTTTAATAGTAATCTTAATGAAGCTCCAGTGTGATGATGAAACTTTGTGGAATTAAATTTTAGCTGCTTAATGTTAAATAATAAAAAAAATCTGTATAGCAAAATGAAAGGGATGACTGCCCAGCTCAGGTGGTTTTCCCTTCCTTGGGTTGTACAAATATATTCCAGTAGCTATACATATAAACCAGCCACAGCTGACTGGTCCATGATTGGATACCTGTTCCATGCTGAGTCAATCTGTCATTTTAAAGATTTTTTGAGTTAGGACAAGAAAAAATGTAAATCAATCTCTTGCTAGTGGCTGCTGCAGGATACAGGTCTTTGAACCTGTTACTGTCCTTCCTCTGTCTTCAGTAGGAGGATGTGAAAAAAAGTTCACTTCAAAACAAAAACTCAAAGGAGAAAAACAGAGAGCTAGAGGGAACAAGTGTTTTAGAGGATTTTTGTCTCTGGTTTCCACAGTTTCCAAGGCCCAGTTAATTCTGAGCTTGTGCTGGTTTGTTTATGTGAAAAAAAAAATCAATGGGTTAGCTAGATTTCTATGGTAAAAATCTGCAAAAATCAACTAATCAAGAGAAAAGAGTTTATTTTGCTTTGAAGTTTGGGAAGTTCAAGTCCATAAACCTGTTGCTTGGGACCTGTGGTGGGATAACATGGTGGGAATACATGGCACATGAAATTGCTCACCATATGGCCAGCAAACAAAGAAGATGGAGATTCAGGTCATACAAATCCCCTCCAACAAGGTAAAGATCTTGCACTAGCCCTGCCCCTTAAAGATCCCACTACCTCTCAATAGTGCCACACCAGGGACCAAAATTTTAAGATATGGACCTTTGGGAGACAGTTAGCATCCAAACTGCATCAATCAATATTCTTTTAATAAATTCCTTTTGCATTGTCTAGGCTATATCAAGGAGAATTTTGTTTTCTACAGTTAAATTCTCATGAAGACAAATTGTGCAGTGTGGATAGAAATCTGCTAATCTGCCACCTGGTGGCAGATGGCTACAGAAGAGAGTAACATTTACTAACCTCCTGCTTTGGGAACTTGCCCATAAGGAAATCTTTCATGGATATAAAGAATCTGAGGAGGCTACAGTTTGACTCATTTGTAGAGGGCTCTATTCTCCACCTGCATTTGCAACCTTGGTTCTAGACTCACAGCTTACCTACTCCCATTGCTGTTTCCTGGGGCTACTCCAAAGAGGCATCATAATGTGGTAATTCCCTATCCAGGTTCTACCTGATTAGAAGTTCGACAGGTCAAATCCCAACTCCAATAATTAGGAGTACCCCTGAGGCCTTGCGCTAATTACCTAGTCCTCTCAGCTTTGATTTTCTTATCTGTAAAATGGAAACTTCTCTGGGTATGGTTAGGAAGAAGGGGGATATTGCTCATAAAGTACTAGAACACCTGCCACATAAATGGTCAGAATACCTTCTACAGAATACCTGCCACATAAGTGCTCAGTACATACTAGCAACTGTTTTAATACAAACCACATCTACTAATAGGAAAGAAATGTACTTTCCCTCTCAAGGGGTAGGCAATGGATGAGGTCAACTGAAGATGCACAGAGTTACTCCATTCTTGTCTGAAAGAATGTGCAGACAGTACTTTAGTGCCTCAGAAAGCCCTTGAACCAGATAAGGGCAAAATATGATTGAATTTCTACTTGTAGAAGTCTGACAGTCTTGCTTTCTTTCGCTTTCCTTGGAAAAAAGTACAACAAAAAATCTTCTCAAACCATGTGATGTTCTTCCTATATTATGCCTCACTTCATTCTGGAATTGCAAAGAATATCTCCAGGGGGTTTAATTACTTAATCTATCCAAAGAAACTAATTATAACAAGTCAAGGTTGTCCTGAAGTTGCATTTATGTTAAAAAAAAGGTCATAAAATCTTCCTTGCTCATAGCTACTATTTAATTTTTCACAGTTTGAGGTAAAGAAAGCTGATTGTAAGGAGTTCAAAGTCAGCCAAGTTTGCATCTGGCATTTGTTTTTTGTTCTCTTCTCAGAAGCCCCTTTCTGCCCTTATACTTTTAAACTCACTCCCCAATTGCTCCCTTCTCCTCAGTTTAATAAAATATTTGAGGCAATATACTGAGTGTGGCTTTAGAGTTAGAAATATCGTAACTTCAATTGCAGCTCCAGACAAGTAGGAACATCTAGCTCCCTTATGAAGACAAATTGCTCAATACATGAGACTGGTTGATAATTATTATTAAAACCAATTTACTGTCTTAAAATAACAAATTCTTGAAAATAACAAGTTCTTGAAATATGGCCTTACAATAACTTCTATCAGAATCATTTAGAATGATCACTAAAAATGTACAGTCCTGGGTCTCAGTCCAAAACTATTAACTTCTGGGAATTAGGAATCTGCATTTGTAAACAAATTTCCCAGATGACTTTTGTGCATATTAAACTCTTAGAGTCATTGAGATTACACTTGAAGATGAAAGAAGTACCATTAAGGTATTACCTCTTCAGTGCCACTTAGATTTTGGCCTGACTTATTTACTACAGCTTGATGAAAAACATTAAGACTATGTCTCAAACATTGATAAATTTAATTTTTTACTCAAACATTGAATAGAAAGGCTTCTCTGGACATCAGGGACATCTAGTTCCCTGAATTCACATCATCAACACCAGTGGTAATTCTGCTTTTGCTGTTTGAGTCTTTAGCCTCTTAGGAGTAGCACTCTGTGGATGGTACTGACCTCCCTTGGGCATAGCAAATGTCCAAACTTGCATTGAGTAGTTTGTACAGTAAATTAGTAACCTGTCTTAGGCACTATAATGTCCCTGCTGAAAGCCATGGCAAGACAGAAGTGCCCTATCACTACTTGCTTGTGAAGATTGAGGTGCATTCTGCAGAGTCCCTGGGAGAAGAAGACTGGAGGTGAATCTCTAGACTTTGTCTGCTGTGCTATGTAAGACCTGTTTTCTGGCCCAGATGTGGTGCCAGCTCATTCTGCTTGGACATCTTCCACCTGCAGGTAACACACTCCTTCTGCATCCTAATGTGTGTGACTGAAGCTGGAAATTTCTGAAGACCAGAAATAGATGCTATCATAGTGCTTGAACCCCAGAGCTTTCTCTTGAATACAGCCTATGAATGCCAGGTGCTGAAAGTTGTAGAATGGGAGAGGGAAAGGCAGATTTCCTTTGGAAGCTCTTATATAAGCATATGTGGCTGGCAGTCTAAGGATACGTGCAGGAAAAGCTCTTAGATCTCCAAGATACCAACAACTTTTTGTGACTTGTTTTTATCATTCCAAAATAGTGCTTATCCAGTTTTGTGGCTGTAATTTTGCACTTGGTTTCTTAAAGACCCCCTGTCCTCCAAATTGTATAAATTTGCCTCCATAAAAATCTGGATCTTCCTTAACTTCTAATTTGGGATGTTTAGCATTTTAAAAATAATTTGGGGGCACCTGCCTGGAAAGGGCAAAGTCCTGAGTTCAATCCCTGGAAGAACAAAAAGTAATAATAATAATAATAGTAATAGTAATTTTGAGGAGCCCTAAAATATTTTGACATGAATGCAAATGGAGAAACTCTTGTAGTGTTATCTTATTTATTTATTTTTTGGTGCCAGGGATCAAACTCAGGACCGTGCACTTGCCAGTGCAGGCGTGGCACCACTGAGCTACATTCCTGGCCCTGGTGGTGTTTTGATGTGACAGATGACCCGAGCATTGTGCTCCATCTTTCTTTGACCAAATGTGGCTCCCAGTAGTAAATTTCCTACTTTTCCCACAGCTTATTCCAAGTGCTTTCAGGTCACACTTGCACAGAGCTGAATGAAGCTTGGAGTGGCTGCTCAACATGGCAATGGCTGGAATAAGCGGTAGGGTTGAACCACTTGGTATGATGCAAAAGGGATGTCTGATAATTGCATCTGCCACATAAACATTATAGCAGAGTTTGTCAGGCTAGCTGACTCCCATCAGCTATCTATCATTCAGCTGCAAGGTTAGTTCAACTGAAGAAGATTCCAGTTTGCAAGGGTCATTAAAAGAATCAATAGATGATTTATTCATCTGTAGTCTAGAATTGACCACTACCGAATATCTGGTAAGTATTTGGACAGATAATTTTCTTTATGGACAGAAACAGAAATCTTACTTTGCTTCTTTCAAGGGGAAACTATGTGTTGAGCATACTGGCCCAATTATCTTTGAAATAGTTTATTGTCAAGTTTGAGAAGCTATTTGGCATTGATGTTCACTTTTATTTATTTTCATTCTGCTTTTTCAGAATTTCTCATCAAATAGCTATTCAGAGAAGCTTTCAACATTTTGCTTTGGTTACCCTTATTTAAAAAGAGTTCCATTCTCTTTGTACCTTTGCGTACCACCAACAAACTGACCTTGATCAAATCTTATCAGCATTTTTTTGTGTGTGAAATTTAAGCCAAATCAATAGTTGTTAGATCTATGTGCTTCAGAGTCACAGAAATGGCTTACCACATTTCTTGCTGGTCTCACTACCAGAGGCTTTGATTTAGCAAGTCTGGGCTGAGGCTGAGATTATGCAAATCTAACAAGTTGTCAGAAGATACTGTTGGTGCTGACCTGAGACTGTACTTGAAAATCACACCGTGCTAACTCTGGTGGGTTATCAAAGTAATCTGGTGGAGTTTTGATGGGCAAGGATGCCCAACACCACTCTTGTATGCATCAGAATCTCCAGTAGTCTCAACTGGAACAGAGTGAAGTAAGGTAGCTGGAGAGAGAATGCCTCCTTCAACTTTGCACACTTAACATTTCATTCACCTCATTCTAGTCTTGACTGGGCTGGCATTAGAATCTGGGATTTATGTTTAATACATCAGAATAGTTGCTGCACAGATGTTTCCCTAAATCTTGTGGGTGTAGCATCGATATGAGGTAATCTCTTACCCGTTTATAGATTGAGTTATTTCTTTCATCAAGGGATGCAAGCACAATGATATTCCCCAGGCTAAAGGTTCACAGGCTGTGAGATTATTAACTGGTTTTAGCTAAATTCTTTCCTTGGGGTAAAAGCAAGTTACTCAACTGATGATAACCACTGACCTATACCAGGAGGACATAAAGTTCAATGGAGCACACATTGAAATGAGAGGAAGGAGTTGCTCTCTCTGACCACTCTTCTTTCTTTATTCATAGTCATGCTTGCAAATTATTTAATTATATTCATGAGGCGATGTTTCTTTATTCTTTTTCAAAGAGTAACTTGAAATGATTTCAAACTCAGAAAAGCTGTCAGAACAGTGAATTATGTCCTCATCTTTCAGATTTTTCAGTTGAAAATATTTTATTGTATTTGCTCGATTACTGTTTTTCTCCTCTTCCCTACCTCTCTGCCTATGTTTTTATTTTTATTTCTTTTCTGCCCCAAGATTCCAACTAAGCACTTGTGGTACATTTAGTTCTCAGGTCTATTTAATCTCTTCCATCTGAAAGAGTTTCTCAGGTTTCCCATCTTCCGTGTCCTTGATGGATTTAAAGAAGGCAACCTTGTCACTTCGTAGGATGACTCTCTGCTGTTTTATATTTCCTTGGGACCAGATTTAGTTCACAGAGATAACACCTTTCAACAGGCATCATGAGGGGTTACTGGACCTGTCCCATCAGAGGATGTGAACCCTGACCAGCTGGTCATGTGGCTGTTTGCCAAGTTTCTCCATCAGAGTTTCTTTTGTACTTAAATTGGAATTTTGTGGGAGGTGTTCTAAGATTACACCAATGTCTTTTCACTCCAACAGTGGCTGATTCTCCATTTTTATCACTTTTCTTACATTTATTACTACATTTATTTATGCCATTTTACTGTAAAGTAAAATTTATTAAAAAGAAACCATGGATTTATACATTATCAAATGGGTTGTAATTTGCTACTGTCATAATTTATTTGAAGCTTAAATTTTCTATGGTTTAAACAGTAGGAGCCACTTTTTGGCATGTTCTCATCGTTCATTTATTCTTTTCTTACCTTCTGGCATAAAAAATTATGCTCCAGATCCATCTTGTACTCTGTGTGCCTCATCTGAGAATGAGTGTTTACCTTGGAGTGACATTTATAATCCTCAAACTCCCACTAGGTAGCATTTATAAATGAAAATTACACATTAAGAACTCTTTTAGATTTCTAAATCAAGCATAGGCATACTAACAAAAGTTAAAGGCTCAAAACAAAATGTATACTGTACCTGGAATAAATAGATTAAATTGGGAATCTAGACCAAAGTAAAGATTTTATGCTCTGTTACAGCTTTCATATGGTTTGAGTGCTCCACCCACCAGGCTCATGTACTGGCCTCTTACAGTGCTGTGGGGAAGTGCTGTGGAACCATTAAGAGGTGGGGATACTGGAAGGTCCTTAGGGATGTTGCCCTTGGAAGGGATTAAAGTTGTTTTGTGGAATCTTTTGCTAGTTCTCCAGAGTTAGAAGGGCAAGATTGGCCCTACCCAGCTCTCTAGGTTGCTGTTTTGAGATGTGATCCTTCTCACATGGCATCTTTTTGATGCCATCCTACAACGTCTTTTCCAAAGACAAGATCAGGATAGCACCTTACCTTTGAATCACCAAACCTGTGAGCTAAATAAACTTCTTTCCTTATGAAGTCATCCCACCTATGGTATTTCATTACAGCAGCAAAATGAACTAAGGCATAGTCCTTGTTTCTTTGTTTTTAAATTTTGCCACCCACTGACAAGTATATACAGGTCTTAACACTTTATTTGCACTCTAAGTCCTTTTAGTGTTACCTTGCATCTACTTTTTAGGTTTCCTCTTTTCTTTGGGGCTATTTAGGTGGCCTAGATTGACTGAAATGTCTTTGCCTGTTGACCTTTCATTATACCCTGCAAGACCTGCTGGATGGAACAGGATGTAGAGTTTAATACTGTTTTCTGATTGAACATAAGGAAGATTCTAGAAAAGACTTGTGTACTGTGGGCAGCTTGTAATGCCATTCCTAATCATTGTTATACTGGGTAGAAATTTGCGGATAACATGTAATTCTGTGAGTGTTCTTAGAAGTTCTCATTGTTTTTTGCTGGGCCTCCTTGCCAAAATAATTATCTTGCCACCTGGGAATAGCAGTGGTGGTGGTTGGGGGTGAATGGAGAGAAAAAGGTACAATCACTTCCTCAGAATTTTTGCTTTCCTGAAAAGATTTCAGGTTTTGCAAAGCTCTCTGCTATTTTTAAATGTTCTCATTCTAATGAGACGCAGCCCTACATCATGTAATGGTTGAGTTGGTATGATAATTGCATTACAATAAATAGCTGAGGTGCTAGGCCCATAAAACTGACCGAAAACCCACTGTTCTCTTACAACAGGGGACTATTTAATAGCAACAGATTTTAAAGGGCCAGTACCCTTCTGCACCATTTCTTCTAGATACAAACATTTGAAAGTCTACTTTAAGGGCCCTGTGTTTGTATGGATATTTTTATGTCTTTGCTCAGATGAGGAGTGTTATTATCCAGAGAAAATTATGCTGACATAATTAAGGCAGAAATGATATAGGAAATGGTTGAAAAAATCAAAGCTTTTGTTTTTCCAAGCAAGAAATTAAGCTATCTTGGCATTACTGGGAGGAAAATAAACTAAAAATTACACTTTTAAAGAACACATTCATCTCTAGAATATGGCAGGACAATACTAGAATACCTAATTTATGAAATGTATATGTGACATCTTTTAATTGTATAATTTTCCTTTTAATTTCTATTGCCAACTGAAATTGTAAGACTAGAGGAAAAAACCAAACTATTCATAGAATCAAGTTCATTTCATTCAAATCCTCATGCTCATATCATAATGCTTGATGTAATGCAGAATGAAAAATATGTATAAAAGTTCGTTGTGCCCCCAAGCAGCTCAGAAGAGGTTAGGGGAAATTTATCAGGGTAGATATGAAGGCGACATAAAACCCCAGTGTAAAACAAACCCCAACAGTGGTCAAATCAATGTTATCTGTGGTTAAAGAATAGAAATTTGTTTAGATGCAAATTTGTGTGTGTGTGTGTGTGTGTGTGTGAGAGAGAGAGAGAGAGAGAAAGAGAGAGAGAGAGAGAGAGAAGAGGGACACAGCTGTAACTGCTGTAGATATTTCTAATAGAAAGACAGCTATTTCACTTGGCAAATCAGAGCAAGAGGCTGCCTAGATAGGTTTTCAAAATGTGACCTTTCTCATAGTAATTCAGTTTTAAAAATTAACTTCTCAGTGTTTCAAAGTTGATTTGATTCTTCAATAAGTGATTCTGCATTGTGTACAGGAGTTTAATGTATGTCAACAATATCAATTTATCAATTCACAATGGAAATTACAACCCTCTTGATGCAGGACATTTATGTTAGCTCAAGCAGAGTATTCTTTCTTTATAGTCCTGCATCAGCAGATGTTCACTTGAACCTGTGGAATCACAATTAGGAACATCAGTTATCTTGTTTTAAAATGTAACAGCATCAAATCTGATTGTTGTGTCAGTTTTCTAAAAAAGGGAACTCTTGGAAATAGTACCCATAAGATGTAGCCTTTAGCCACCATGGAACAATTTTTCTGGACAATGCTTAGCACAGTACTGGCAAAGGTGGGCTCTGACACGCTTATGTTTACATGGATGACAAAAGATCCTTCACTGTGGATTGACTCATTCTACTCCCTTTCCTCTAGACAGATTAGAAGAAAAGGATGGTGAATTAAACAAGAAAATTGATTGAAGAATCTAAAAGTACTGTCATTATCACATTTTCTTTGACCAATAGTTTGGATTTTACATCATATAACTTTGATGGTTTCTAGGAATATGCACATTATAATCATTTAAGGACATTTTTTTTCCTCATTGAGTTTATTGGTATATTGTAGGTCTACAGTGCAGTTACATTCATCATTGGGATCTTGTACCTTTACGACAGGACTTTTGCACATTATAATCATTTAAGGACATTTTTTTTCCTCATTGAGTTTATTGGTATATTGTAGGTCTACAGTGCAGTTACATTCATCATTGGGATCTTGTACCTTTACATGACAGGTCTTGGTTCTCATTTTTAAATACTGAATAACTTTACATTTTAATTTAATTTAATTTAATTTAATTTATTTGTTTTGGTACTGGGGATCGAACTTGGGTCCTTGAGCTTCTGAGGCAGGCAGAGGCACCACTGAACTAATCCTCGACCCTTAAGGACATTTTTTAAAGCAATTTGAGGCCAGAACATTCCTAGATTTTTATGATTTCCCCCTCACCTTAGGCTTGCCTTACATGTACTTAATTTGATACAGTTTACTTTCTTCCTATTCAACTCTTCTGGTCTTTCTAAAACCAAAGTTGAAAGAGACAATACTTCTTATTTTTTATGTTCGTATTTCCTCAGTTCATAGTGTTTAATTAAACTTGTTTTGCAAAAACGCAATTGCCTCTTAGAAGCTGAAATTCAGACTGTGACTTTTAGAGATTAGTCACACATTCCAAAGTGACTGCTCAGCTTGCTAGGGTACCAAATACATTTTAGCAGCATTCAGATGCTTGATTAATCTAAGAAACTTCCACTGTATATTAATTATTCACTTTATTTACAAATTAGATCATGCTGGCCCAGGAGTCATTTTGTGCCTGGCTTTGGATTTCTTTTTATCTGTCTGTTTCACACTGTTGATCAATTAAAGGACAATCCCATTTCCATTTATTAGCTGCATATGCCTTGGCAGATTAAATTTCATTTCCTTTTCTCTCTAGTGAACTACCAGAGAAGACCATTTGGGAATTACCAAAAGAAGTCACATTCCACCCTTTACATATGATTAGGAAATGAATAGTCTGAATTGCTGCAGAACTTTCCTAGGAAAAATGTAGGGTTTAAGGCTCCACTATTCACGGAAACAGAGCCGACTGTCTTTTCTGTTGAAATTTGATGTGACCTGCCTTCCTGGATTAATCCACAGGAAGAGCAAGAGCCAGAACCAGCATGGCTACTGAATGCCTTGTGTGGGCTGATTCTTAGAATAGGATGAGTATGTGAAGAGGAAAAGATGGGCTATGAAACTTTGCCATCCTCAGGACTAAGTCAACCCTCAAGTAACTACAGGAAATAGTGCAGTCCATGCAGTGCTCTGAGTCAGTCAAGTACCACTGACAATTGTCCCAACTGTGGATACATGACAAAGAGAAGGAAGAATGTCCTTTGAGTATCACATTAAAGCACTACTTAACAGGACCATTCATGATTACTTAATATTCTAGGAGTCTGGGGATTTAGCTCAGTGGTGCAGCTGCCTGCCTCACAAGTGCAAGGTCCTGAGATCGATCCCAAGTATAAAAAAAAAAGTTGTAAATAAACTTAATTTTCTAGGGAAATGGACCTTTGCTTTAATTTGCTAGTCTCTATAAATTAAGGCCCAAATGCATAAAAATTTAGGTTAACTATTGTATTTGGCTTGGTGCAGTTACAAATATACATATCTTATAGAAAAGATAACTCTAGAGCTTATGTTTTGATGCTCTGTATGATGTTACAGTATTGTATCCAGTCTGGTATCTTGTTCTAACACACACACACACACACACACACACATCCCAAACACCCCAAATGAGTTTATAACCAGTTTTCTCATTTTAGTGTGAATTGAACAAAGCTTTATATTGTATATTTTTTCGCATGAGCTGTGTTTCTACTGTGCTTTGATATGCCTCTCAGGTCGATTTAGGATTTGTCTCTATCAGTAATCTTGTGGAAGAGAGTAGCAAAAGCAGCATCACCATCTTATCTTGGTAGGGTAGGTGAGATAGGGAGACAATGTTAGACAGACTAGCATTTCCAAGATCTTGGGTAATTCAAGTGCATTCACGAGATTTTCAGCTTTTAAATAAGGATATAAGTTAAGTTGTATTGGAGATGGTAATGAGGACTGGCATTAGTATTAATGGGAAGAATAAAATGATGTGACTACAATTGTGGCTTGAGTTTACTACGTACCAATCCCTGGTGTGTAGAAGTTATTTAGAGTAGTGCATTAATTTATTAATCATTTCTCTTGTATTTCTGATGGTGACATTTACAACAGGTCTTGAAACCGCAAAGATGAGGGTGTGTATCACAGTATTCTGATCTTTTAGTATTTAAATGCATTTGCTGGAGTTACAGTTCATCAATATTGTTCAATTTGGATCATTTTAATGCAGCTATATCTTTAAAAATTTTTAAATCCAAGGGGAAAATAAATGTGACCCTCCTTCCTCCTGTATTCTTTAGCGTTATCTGATTTACCTAATTGGCAATCAGATGCTAAGTCTAGTGTTGAAAATGACACAGTCATTATGTTTATTGTTGCTAACATTTGCTGAATATTTCCTGTCATCAGGCACTCTTCTAAGCACTTATGTTTAGTGATTCATTTTTATAGTGAAAGAAGATCAAATTATGTTACATTTTTGTTCTGTAATAAATGTGATGGCAGCTGGTATAGGTCTGGTTCCCCAGGAAGGTAGATTCCAAAGAAGAAATGTGTGGGTGGTGGTTAATCAGGTATTGCTCTTGGAATCAACATCTTGGAGGAAGAAGAATCAGGATGCATCAGATGGAGAATTTTGGTTGTAATGGAGTCACAGCAAAGACCTCACCTGATCTCAGAAGAAGCTCTGGGCTTTTGAATCCCTGAATTGACTAGTCTTATATGTAAACTAACCATTTCTTCAGGGTTCTGCCTTTGGTCAGAATGGAGTCCTTTGGCAAAGAGCAATCCCTGGTTCTATCACCTACTTTGTGCTGTATCTCAATTATTTTTTCTCTCTAATGCAACTTCTGTAGCTTAGGTTTAGGCTTTCATCATTTCTGTAGTGCATCATTCAAGGGCTTCCAACAGCTCATTCCCCAGATCTCTTTACTGTCTTCTCCAATTAAGCTGACATATAATTTGTCAGCCAAACCAGGACACTTTTGAGAGTGAGACTAGGATATTATTAAACATCAAACATTCAGAAACCAGACATCAACAAGGGTCATCCCAGGCAAAGTGGGACATATGGACATTCCTCTAATTTATCCTGCACAGCTGTCAGAATTTGCTTTCTAAAACTCTTTGACCCTGTCACTGACTCTCCATATTGTATGTCTAAAGGGAAACCATATACTAATGTTCTAATGACTGCAATGTTCTGCTTTGCTTGGCTGGACTTCTTGTTATAAATTAATCAATTAGCTGTATGAATCTCTCGAAGTTTGGAGTGAAATTTAGCAAGTAGAAGTCTTCCCAGTATTGCATCACTTTTGAGTACAGTAAAAAACAAAACAAAACAAAACAAAAAAACCCAAAAAACAAAAACCAAAACAAACAAAAAAAACCTACCCAAACTTTGGAATTTTTCCAAACTGAGGAGCAGTGTCTGGAATATGCTGGACTGATTCAGAGACAGTTCTGCCCCATCAACCAGTGACAATGCTGGTAGACACTTCCCCCGCTGCCTTTCAGCCTCAGCTGTCATCTCTCAGTTGCTGTTGAATCTGTGGCTGAATAAATCAATAAGCAAACAGTTTAATAAACGGCTGAACACAGCACAAAATGGTCTTCAGTTCTCACTAGATAATCAGCATCTTCCACAAAATTGTCAGCTTTTCAGGCAAAACAGCAAAAAAAAAAAAAAAAAAATTCTTTTCTGAAAATGATTCACTTGCTTTTCTTTCACTAATAAAAGGCATGCTGTCTTATAAATGGCTATTCTCTTAATTGATGCTTGCGATATTTCATAAATATTAAAATTTTTATTATATAAAAACCTATATTTTCACTGAAGAAAAATTGGAAAATACAGAGTAGCAAAACGAAGAAAAAATAACCTGATTTGCCAGAGAATAAGCTGCTTTCTCCTCAATTTTAAAGGGTGAAATATACCCATCCACTCAGCTGACCTCAGGGTGTGCAGGGATGCTTAGCAGAGGGATTTGACCCTTCTGCTGACGCCAGAGCTTCCTGATGTGGGCAGTGATCCTCTTTGTCTGCTGGAATGTGGGAGCTACCTTGGTGGGCAGATAATGGTGTTAAAGAGGATTACTCTTGAGCCTTAAGAACTCATGCAGTTTGCTTTGCTAAACTTGCTTCAGATTTGTTCCCTCTTCCTTTTTTATTCTTTCCCTTTCAGAATAAGAATGTCTGTCCTATGCTTGTCCTATCATATATTTTTTAAACACATGACTTATTTGGTTTCATAGTTCATGAGTAATTTTGGATCAAGATAAACACTGACTCTGAATTATATCTGATTTTGGATATTTTATTTATTTTTTGGTACTGGGGTCAAACTCAGGAACTTGTGCTTGCAAAGCAAGCAATGGAACCACTGAGCTAATCCAGCCCCTGGGATGAATGAATTTTGCATGTGAGAAGGACATGCAGTTTGGAGGTCCAAGGGTGGAATGCTTGGTTATTCTTGTGTCTGCCAATTTCATATGTTGAAATTCTAACCCCCACTATGATGGGAATAAAGTAGTGGATATATCCTAGAAAAAGACAGTGAAGGTCACAACACTATGAGGCCCAACAGTGGAGATGCATCATGCAAAGCAAGAAACTAAAGGGAGAGGGGGGAAAATTAAAAAAAAAAAAAAAAGAGCCAGCAACAGGAAAATAACATAACAGGGATATGTCAATGCATATCAGTTATAACCACAGATGTCAGTCATTCTTTTAAAAAAACCAACTCTTCAATTCATTGATTTTTTTATATCATTCTCTTAATCTCCATTGCATTGATTTCTGCTCTGGCCTTTATAATTTCCTCCCTTGTTCAAGCTTTGGGTTTTTCTTGCTCTTCTTTTTCTAGGAGCTTGAGTTTCAGAATTAGGTTATTTGAGTCCACTCTGTTTTTCTACTATGGCCATTCACTGATATGAATTTGCTTCATAGAACTGTTTTCATTGTGTTCCATAGATTACTGTATGTTGTACTGGCATTATCTGGTAGTTGTAGAAACTGTCTAATTTCTTCTTTAATTTCCTCATTATGTACTCAGTGATAAGGAGAATGTTAGTCAATTTCCATGTGTTTATAGGGTTCTTATGATTTCTTATGCTATTAATCTCCAGTTTTATCCCACTCTGGTCTACTAATATACAGGGATAACTTTAATTCCTTTGCATTTTTTAAGCATGTCCTATGAGCTTGTGTGTGCTCTACTTTGGAGAATGATCAATGTGCAGCCAAAAAGAATGTATATTCTGATTTGTGGTGTAGAATACTCTGTAGACATCTACTATGTACATTTGTTCAAAAGTTTGGTTCAGTTCTATTATTTTGTTGCTGATTTTCTGTTTAGATGATCTGTCTATTTGTGACAGTGGAGTATTTATTTCTCCCACTACAAATGTATTAGTGTTTATTTGCTTTTTCATGTCCCTTAATATTTGTTTTGTATAATTGGGGGCATTAGTATTTGGTGCATATATATTTATGATTGTCTTATCTTCCTTTTGGATTGTACCCTTTATAAGGGTGTAGTGACTTCTTTGTCCCTCTTAATTAGTTTTGGTTTGAAATCTACCTTGTCTACAAGTAAGCTATCTGCCTCTGCTTTTTTCTGGGTTCCTGTCACATAGAGAACTGTTTTCCATACTTTTACCTTCAGTTTCTTTTTGTACTAGGTGTGTGTCTTGTATATAGGATATTGTTGGATATTACGTCTTAATCCATTCTGCCGTTCTATTTCTTCTGTTTGGTAAATTAAGGCCATTGACATCAATGGTTATAACTGATATGCATTGACATATCCTTGTTATGTTATTTTCCTGTATATGGGCAGTTTGGAGAATGAGATGTATGCAGTGGAAAATAATGTGTATTCTGATTTTGTGTGGTGGAACACTGTAAACATCTGTTAAGTCCATTTGTTGAAGAGTGTGGTTGAGTTCTCCTACTTCATTGTTAAGTTTTTTCTAGTTGATCTGTCTATTTGTGGCAGTGGGGCCTTGAGGTCTTCTACTGTTATTGCATCAGTGCTTATTTGATTTTTTTATCTGTGTTAATATTTGTTTTATATAGTTGGGTGCACTAGTATGTGTATATATATTTAGGATTGTCATATCTTCCTCTTGGATTGTTCCCTTTACAAAGATGTAGAGTGATCTTCTTTGTCTCTCTTAATAAGTGTTGGTTTGAAATCCATTTTGTCTTCAAATAGGATAGCTATTCCTCCTGTGGGGGGGCATGTTTCATTTTGCATGGATTAGTGTTTTTGAACCTTTAACTTGCAGTATATAGTTTCTTTTTGAATTAAGAGTTTCTTGCATGGAACATATTGTTGGATATTGCTTCTTGACCCATTCTGTCATTCAATTTCTTTTGGTGAATTGATACCCTTAATATTGATGGTTATAACTGATATGTATTGACTTATTCTTTTCATTTTCTTCTCCTGTTTTTGGATTCTCCCTCTTTGTATTTAATTTCTTTTCTTGCCAGATGGATTCATTCTGCTGGGCTTTATGGGGTTGTGACCCTCAATGCACTTTTCTGGGATTCTGTTTTACATTTTTGGAGTGCTGGTTTTGTATTCATGAAGCTTCTCAGGTGCTCTGTGTCATGAAAGTGTCTTATTTCTTCATTGATTTTGAAAGATAGTTTTGTAGTTTACATAAAATCTGGGTTTTGTTTTCTTTTAGGACTTAAAATACTTCACTCCCAGCTCTTTTTGACTTGAGGGTTTGTATTGAGAAGGATGCTGGGATTTTGATGAGCTTTTCTTTGTATGTGATTTGTTTCTTTTCTCTAACTGCTTGTAGTGTTTTGTTCATCTCTTGGCTTTCTGGAATCTTATTACATGCGTAGGTGTAGATTTTTTTTATCATGGCAAGTTTGAATCCTATATGGCTCACTTATCTGTATGTGAAGTTCTTTTCTCCTGCCTAGGAAGTTTTCTGCATGACTTTTGCTAACAGTTTTCTTTTTAATGTCACTTTCACTCTCTGTTTCTTCATTGACTCTGATCAATCTTATGTTATTCTTCTTGGAATCATCTAGCAGCTACTGGATTGATTTCTCAGTCACTTACTACCTTTAAAAATTTTTTTCTTTTCCTGGTCACTAATTGCAATCTTGTTTTCTATATCTGAAATTTTGTCTTCACATTGGCTAATTCTACTGTGCAAACTTTTTTTTTTCAGCTTTGAGTTTATTGGTACATTTTATGGATACAGTACAGTTACATTCATTGTTGGGATCTTGTACCTCTACATGACAAGTCTTGATTCTCATTTTTCCCCTTACCTCTGCCCTCCCTTCACCCCCTCCTCCCCTCCCCATCTACAAACACTTTATTTACATCTTTTCATTATCTCACATTTTTTTCTTTTCCTTCATTACCCTTCCCCTACACATCCCACCTTCCCTACACCTTTAGCTCCTTTCTTCCCATTTCTAAATGTCAGTAATCTTATTAGGATCTTATGTATTATTGCAGATTATTCACACCAGAGAAACTATTCGGTATTTACACATGTGTGACTTATTTATTTCATTTAGGAGTATATCTTCAATGTGTATCCATTTTCCTATGAATGAATCTATTTTCTCATTCTTTATGACTGAGTAATATTCTATTTTATAGAAAAAAACACATCTTCTTTATCCAGTTTTACTGTGCAAACTTTTAATGGAGTTTTTAATTCTCTGGAACTCTTTTTGCACCTGTTTTTTTAAAAATTCCATTTGTTTTCTATGTTGGGTTTCCATCATGTTCCTCAGCTCTTCTTTTTCTAAATCTGTCTGCTCTAGATTTATTAATCATGTCTTGCACTGTAGACACAATCTCTGTTTTTATCTGAGAAATTATTACTAATTTCATTTTTTCTACATCCTCTTTCATTGTCAGTTCAGGGAGTTCAGGTGGTTGAGTATCAGATTGTTTCATCTCCTTTCCCTTTGTGGTTGCCTTATGTGATCTGGAAGGATGTTTTTGAAACTTGTTTATGTCTCTTCTAATTTCAGCATATGCAGTCTATTGCACCTTTATTGAGGCAACATTTTACTCACTCCATGGACTTTAATTCTCAGCAAGCCTTGCAGTGGCCTTTCTCTGCTGCTCACCTCTGCACCAATTCCTGAGTCAGAGTGGTGGCCTTCTGGATCCCCATGTTGTCCTGTTTCTGGGGGGTTGGGCTTCTAACTGAGGCCTGTGCACACTTGGGGTGGTATCTAGGCATGCCTCTGTCTAGAATCTACCCTCCAACATAGCTGTTGTCTGGTACAGCATTTAGCTAGAGGCTGAGCATCCCATTCTCTGGTGTCTGGGCAGGCTTCTGGCCAGGGTCTGCATGCACTTACCAATGAATGGTACCAGGTCAGGCTTCTGTTGCTTCTGTGCCTATACAGCTCTTTTCTTGGAAGCTTTTTGGCTGTCACTAGTGGGCCCAAACAGTAGGGATCAGTGTGGGGCCCTGTCTGGAAGCACCTGCAGCCTTGCTCTAGTCCATACTGGCTTCTCACTAGGATCTGTGCATATGTCTAGCTTTCTTAATAAAAGGAGTCACTCCTAAGGTTTTATTTCATAGCGGGTTATAATTATTTTATCAAGAAACTGGATGTTTGTTTTTTCCCTGTTCCTGGGAGGGAGTCTTTAAATCCTGGAATTTCATGAGAGGTAAGTACACAAGGAATGATTAAAAATGTGCTTAATGATTAAATAAAAATGTGTGTGAGAGTAAGAGACACATTGCCACTAATTCCTCTCAAAATGCTCCCTTTTACTTTGAACACATTTGTCCCGTTGCTCTTGCTATTTTCTGAAGCAGTTCTGGAAGTTCTCTTTCTTGTCATTAAGAGGTGTAATAAAAAATACAATGAACCTTGCTGGTGACTGCCATCCTATGGAAAGGCAGGCTCATAAAAACAACATAGTTTTTCTGCATATACCTTTTTCAACAGAACCATGTGACTTCTGGCTCTTCACCAAAGTCATAAGAACCATGAAGGGCAAATGATTTGAATCTGTTCAGGAAATGAAGGAAACCAAATCACTCAAGGAAAATGACTTCCAGTACTGCCTCAGAAAGTGGCAAGAATATTGGCATAAGTATGTTTGAAGTGAAGGAGAGTTTTTCCAGGAAGATTTATAGCATTGTGTCTTTTACTGTAATGCATTTTTAAAATGTAAATACACGTTGCTATTTTTCAATCATACCTTGTATCTTTGTTAGGTATCATGGGTCTCTCTTACTACACCTGAGTCTATACCAAGGAGACAACTCATGGTAGAATATAGTTTCAGGGTAGGGATTGATAATATCAGAAAGACAAAGCATGAGATTAGAGGTTTGGAGCTTTGACACATATGATATCAGCCTCACCACCACTGACCTCCAGGGGTCTGGAGACTGATTTCAGTCATGAGGTCAGTGACTTAATTCGTTATACTACATAATGAAATACCAATACCAGCTTCAGATTCCTAGAACTTGATGACTTTCCTGAGTGGTGTTATATCTTGACCTGCCAAGACAATACTATATCTTCACTCTACATGGAGAAGATAGAGGAACTCTGCATTTGGGATACTGCCAGATTTTATGTTCAGTGTCTTCTATTTTGGAGCTCCGTCTCTCTCTCTCTCTCTCTCTCTCTCTCTCTCTCTCTCTCTCTCAAACTATAATTTAAGTACAGCTCTTTTCTTAGTTCTGTGAGTCACTTAAAACAAATTATTAAACCTGAGTGGGTAATGGAAGCTCTAAATTTGTAATTGGTTGGTCAGAAGTGCAGGTGGCTTAAGGACCCCTTGCTTGTGTCTGGTATCTAGAATGAGGGTATTCTGCAAGGGAACTGTGCCTTTAACTCTAAAGTTTGGCCTGACTCCAGCTGGTCAGCATCAGAAATCAATTACAATACCAATAAATCACTGGAAACCCACTGAAATAATGTGCTTGGCACAGAATTGTTGCTTAAAAGGGCTCCTTTGTTAAAGAATGGGTACTATGGAATGAAGCTAAAGAGACAAGCTTGTGAAAATATCCAGGCTAAAATATACAAAACTTCCCTATGAAGAAAATGATAATCAAGAACATCATCATTTAGCAGAACTTACTCTTCACTTACCAGACATTCCAACAACACTGCTAGTAGAGGGAGAAGTTGTTCAATGAAATTGGTGTGATTTTTTGCTATAAAAAAGAATCAATTGAAGAGGTCAACAGTTTTTAAGAAAATTTAGAAAAAGTCACAAAAAGGGAGCTAGGGGGCACTGAATATGGTGAGGATATCTAAGTCAGTGGTGACAAAAAACAGCTACTCTGAGCCAGGGGTGAAAAAGATTGAGTCTGAAAACAGTAGGATGAAAGAAAAGATAATCCAGCTGGACTAAAATCCAGAATTTAGAGGGTGGGAAAGGGGAAATTAGCCCATGCCTGGATCACAGGACCCTGTCCCAACCCCAATCCTAATGTCCATGCCATGTTGGGAAAGGGCTGGGCTGAGAAAGAGAGAGAGCAAGGTATTCCCTCAGAGACAGTTTGGATTATTAAATAAACCCACAGTTAAATTGTCCTCTCCACTAGGCATAGTGAAATTAGATAACTACAATCCAGAGGCTAAAAGAAAAGCAGAATGGGGTAAAATTTTATAGTCACATACCAGTGCTCTTGTCCCCAGAGATGGTGAGGGTTAAGACACTGAAGGAGAGAGAAGGACCCCCTAATAGACAATTTTGTTATTAGTATAATAACAATAGTATGACCAAGTTGAAATAAAATAGTGTTTAGAGGGAAAGCTGGCTCATCCTGGATCGTGGTACCCCACCTCCACCTTAGTTGTGGGACCTACACCTTTTTGGGAAAAGGCTGAGCTGACTGAGGGAAGGAGTAAGTTGGCTACTCAGAAATAGTTTGGATTTTTAAATAAACTCATAGTTAAGCTTCCTCCTCATTGGGCATGGTGAAATTAGACAACTCTATCTCAGGGACCAAAAAAACAAAAAACAGAATGGGATAAAATTTCATTGTCATGCATCACCCTTCCCATCCTCAAAGCTGGGGGGTTGGGTAGGCTGTGAGGCAATGGGGGAGAGAAGGGTCTTCCAACTCAGTTTTCATCATCATCATCACCATCATCATCAATTCTTCGTCATCTGCCTGTTTCCCCCACATAAAATGAGACTGTGTTATATGGAACATTCAGTGTCCCACCCGTGATTTTTGGCAGCCTCCCATGGAGAGAGGGAACACCTAGTAATGCCTCACAGAAAAGTGCAGAAGGAAATGAAACACAGTTCTGTGACAAAATCAGAAAGCAATGTGCAATAGCACTACTCCTGGGGGCAAGGAGAGAGAAAGAGCACCTTCTGTGCTTTCTGTGGATGAAGCTAAAGCATAAAGGTGACCAGGACCTGGGATAGTGGCCTTTAGGCATAAAATGAGTAAGGAAAATAAGTAAGAGTAGTGGCATGCACCTGTAATTTGAGCACTCGGGTAACTGAGGCAGGAGGATTGCCATAAATTTGAGGCCAGTCTGGTCTATATAGAGAGTTCAAGGACAACCTGCACTCATAGTGAGACCCTGTATCAAAAAAAAGTGAAGGGAAAACACAGAGAAGTTTCTGATATTTGCTCTCCAAATTGACCAAGATAATTCAATCCACAGAGGTCTGCAAGGCGGCATTCCCATAACCCTAACCTTGGACAAGGGTTAGGAGGGAGCACTAGACCCCAAGGCTTCAAACAGGTCGTTGCCTTCCCAGGAGGAAATTGTGTGGCTAATCAAGAACAGAGACACCAGTGGAGAAGAAAAGACATGGAATTGGGTTACTGCTATAACAGCTGTGCAAAGGTTGTCATTCTTATTTCTCAGTTGTAGTTATCATAACCTTGCTAATTTGTTGAGTTTGGGGTTTTCTGGTTGATTTTTACTGTTTCTCTTTTGATTTCTTTTGTCTGTTTTCATTCTTTCTTACTTTTCTTTCTTTAGGTTCTTCTTTATTGGTATGGATGTATATTATAGTGCTTTAAGGCTCATGAGTGTTCTGTCTGATCTGTTTCATCTTTCAGTATCTTTCCTCATACACTTTAACTCTTTCCATTGCTTATTTTTAGTTTTATCCTACACTTTACTCTCTTGCCTTCTCCTCCTCCTCTCCAGCTATCTAATGGCACAGACATAACAGGAGAATATAATTAGAGACTAAGTATTAAACAGTGCCATGAATTAAACTACCATTTAACACAATATCAGGGTAATCATTAACAAAATTGGCTTAGAGGAACCAAACAAAAATACCGAAAACATTAACAGGTATCAGCCATCTCACAGTTTCCCTCAATCTCTAAATGCACTGGCATCCACCTGCATCCATCCTCTTGACACTGCACACTCTCCTAAATACCCCTACACCAGCCCTTTACTGTGGCTATAAAATCACTCCAACGGATTCTGATTTCTGTTTATTTTCTGTTTACTTATTGACATATATCGCTTCTCGGCCTTTTGGCTAAGATCAAGTGTACTTATTGACATACCTCTTATCTTCCTCTCTTCTCATTGACATACTCTTTTCCCTTTACTTTCCATGTCTCCATGTTTCACACATCCCAGTATAATAAATTATTTAAAGAGCATTGGCAAAAAGGAGATATCATCAAAACAAGTTTAAATGACTATGATTGATAGGCATGTTCAGTTCTGTTGATAGTGTCATAACCGATAGAATTTCTCTCCTTACTTTATAGCAACAGGGTTTAACCTAATTCAGTTGAAAATGTTACAGGGGTGAACAATATCCCTCGACAAATAAAGCAACAAACACATCACTGGAAAACAGTTTTTAACTGAAGCAATTTCCTTATTAAAAACAAACATTGCTCATTCTGTTTGCCCTCAAGCCTCAGAAAAACAACAACAACCCCCCCAAATATATTCATAGGAACATGAAAAAGCAAAGCAGTACAAAGGCCTCCAAGGCGCCCACTCTCCTGAAGCAGATGCAAGGGACACCAATGAAGAAGAAAGCAAACATCAGGCAGCAGAGCTTTATGAAATAAATAACAAAGATCTAAAAATATCCAATGATTTAAAAAAGCACATGACCCCCCCAATGATGGAATTAGCATAAAAAACTGCCCATATAGATATAAAAGAAACTAAATGTTAGAGGAGCTGACCAAAATGCTTCAAAACATGAATGACTAATTCATCAAATATAAACTACATGAAATGATGCCAGACAGAAATGTTGGATATAAAAAATTGTATAAAATCCACAACCTGCAGAAATGACCAATGTGAAACAGAGTTTCTGAAATTGAGGACAAAATGGAAAATCATGATAAAGTACTCATCATATTAAAAATGATAAAAGAACAAGAAAAATTCATACAAAGAGTACTAGATAATGCTAAGAATATTAACCTAAGACTAATTTGAGTTAGAAAAAAATAGAAGCCAGCACACACGGAATAAAAAAAATCTGTTTACAGAAATCATAATAGAGAAATTTCCAAGTGTGAAGAAAGATTTCAACATATAGGTAATCGAGTTTATATAATACCAGTTAACTAGGATTAAAAAAAGAAGTTTATCAGAATACATCACAATCAAAATCCAAGATATACAACAAAAAGACAGTATCTTCATAGTTGCCAGGGAAAAGCAAAAAGTCACATTAAAGTAAGATCATCAGGATTACAGCAGAATTCTTAACACAAACTTTAAAAGCTAAGAGTTACTGGAGTGAAATTTTTCCAGAACTAAAAGCAAACAACCTCCAACTCAGAATAGTATATCCTGCAAAACTATCTTTCAAGATGAATGAATAAATAAGGATATTCTATAACAAAGAGTATCTTAAAATATACACGAACATCAAACTAGTACGCCAAGAAATACTCAAGAATATCCTACTCAGATACAACAAAACCAAAAAATCAATAGGGTGAACACCTTAAGCAAGAAAGACATTTAAAAATTAGAAAAATTAAGAAGTAATCAACACAAAAATAATACAGTGATAAGATAACTCAATACCTTTGGTAATACCTCTCAATGTAAAAGGCCTCTACCCCACAATAAAAATACACAGACTGAAGACTCAATTAAAAAATGAAAAGAATGCAATAGTCTGTTGCATTGAAAAATATCATCTAATAAAAAAAATGCATAGACTAAAATCAAAGGCTGAGAAATGATCTTCCATGCACCAGGAAGCCAAAAGCATGTAGAGGTAGCAATCTTATTCTAGACAAAGTAAAATTCAAGCTAAAATTGATCAGAGGAGGCAAAGAAGGTCACTACATAGTAATTAAGGGGACAATTCAACAGATAAAAATTGTAAATATGCACCAAATACTGGTGTACCTATCTTCATAAAACAAACACTGCTGGACATAAAAGATTAAATAAACTCCAATTCAATCAGAGTGGGCGACCTCAATATCCCACTTTCACAGAGGCTAATCAACTAAATAAAAATCAACAAAGACAAATCAGAGGGGAATTGAACCTTCAAACCAATGGATTTCATAGATATTTGCAGAGTATTTTATCCTACTGCGGCAGAATACAGTCTTCTCAGCAGCACATGAAATTTTCTCCAAATAGACTGTATACTAGCCCACAAATCCTGCTTAAATAAGTGCAAATATGTGAAATTACCCCAAGTGTACTATCAGTCATTGTGGGCTTAATCTAAATATCAACCACAAAAGAAAACATGGGAAACATGGAAAACACCTGTAAACTTAATAACACACTCCTAAACATTCAATGGGTCACAGAAAAAAAAAAAAGAAAATCTTAAATAATTCCTAGAATCAAACTGCAATGCCAATAGAGCTCACCAGAATCTGTAGGACACAATGAAAACAGTCCTAAGAGGGAATTGTATAGCAATCAATGGTCGTATTTAAAAAGAAAAGAGCTTTCTTAAGAAAATAACCTAATGATGAACCTCGAAATACTTGAAAAGCAACAGTCCAAACATATACCTAGATTAAGGAGGGGAATTACAAATATCAGAGTAGAAATTCACAAAATTGAGACAAATAAAAAACACCCCAAACAAACATCAAAATAAACAATACAAAGAATTAATGAATTGAAAAACTGTTTTTTTGAAAGAATAAACAAAATAGATAAACCACTGGGCAAAATTTACCAAAAGAAGGAGAGAAAAAATTTCACATCAATGCAATTAGAAATGAGAATGGACACTACCAAAATTCAGAATATCATTAGTAAATGTTGTAAATAATTGTAGTCTAACAAATTGGATAATTTTGAAGAAAGAGACAGGTTTCTGGCTGAATATGAATTAAAAGCATCGAACAAAGAAGACATAAAAATACGTACTGACTAAGAAAAGACCAGGACCTGAGAGGATCCCTTCTGAATTCTAAAAGACCTTCAGTGAGATTATACTACCAATGCTTCTCATACTCCTAAACAAAATTGAAAGGGAAAGAATGTTTCCAAGCTCATCATTGGTTACAAAATCAGACAAGGATCCAACTAAAAAAGAAAACAAAAGGCCAATCTCCTTAATGAACGTAGATTAAAAAATCCTCAATAAGAAATTGGCAAATAAAATGCAACAAATCATTAAAACTATCACAGAACATGATCAAATAGGTTTCATCCTAGAGATGCAAGGATAGTTCAGCATGCAGAAATTAATAAGTGTAATATACCTCATGAATAAAAACAAAGACAAAAATCACATGATCATACCAATAGATGCAGAAAAAGCTTTTGGTAAAATACAACTTTCATTCATGATTAAAAAAGAATCTGAAGAAAATGTGCGTGGAGGGACTTACCTCAATCTCACAAAATCCATTTATGTCAGACCCACTACCAACATTATATTAAATGGGGAGAAGCTTGAAGATCCCCCCACAAAATCAGGAACAAGACAAGGATTTCCACTATCAGCTCTTCTCTTCAAGATAGTACTTGAAACATTAACAAGAATTATCAGCCAAGGGCTGGAAATTTAGCTCAGCAGCACAGCACCTGCCTCATAAGCACAAGGTCTCGAGTTTGATCTCTGGTTTAATATATATAATTTGTTAAGAAAAATAAATGGAAGAAATAAAATTGTCACTATTTAGAGATAACATGATCCTTTATATTGAAGACCTAAAAAATCCTACCAAAGGACTTCTAGAATCAATAACCAAAGTAATCGGTATAGCAGGATACAAATTCAACACAGAAAATTTGATACCATTTCTATACAGTAATAACAGCCACACTGAAAAAGAAGTTAGGAAATCCATACCATTTATAAAAGCATAAAAAATTAAATACTTGGGAATTAACCTAGCCATGGACATGAAATACTTCCACAACAAAACTATGGAACTCTGAAAAAAAAAGACCAGAAAGAAAGTAAGAACATGAAAGAATATCTCCTGTTCCTAGACAGGCAGAACCAATATTGTCAAAATGGCCATACTTCCAAAGCTAATATAAAGATTTAATGAAAATCCAATAAAAATACCAATAGCATCTGACACAGAAATACAAAAAGATCCTAAAATGTGTGTGGAACCAGAAGAGACTCAGCATAGCAAAAGCAACTCTGGGTAATAATAGCAAAGCATGAGGTATCCCAACCCCAGACTTCAAGTTACTGTGTATTATGCAGCAACAGTGATTAAAAACAGCATGGAATAGCATAAAACCAGACATGTATTTCAATGCAATAGAATAGAGGACAGCTTCAACCACTCGATCACTGACAAAGGTGCACAAAACATGCTGGAGGAAAGGTAGCTTCTTCAGCAAATGGTGCCAGAAAAATTGGTTATCCACATGCAGAAAGCTGAATCTAGACCCATATCTCTCACCACATAGTAAATGAAATAAATGGGTCAAACTTGTAAATATCAAAACAGTAGTATTTAACCTGCTGACAGGTAATGTAGGTTACTCTTGAAGTTGTAAGAACTTTCTGAATAGAAGCCCAATTGCCCAAGAAACAACATCAACAAACTGAATCATATCAAATCAGAACCAAGGAAAGTGGGAAGGGTAGGGGAAAGGAAATAAGGGAAAAGGAAAAAATATGAGAAAATGAAAAAATGGAAACAAAGTGTTTGTAAATGGGGAGGGGAGGAGGCAGTGAAGGGAGGGCAGGAACAAGGGGAAAAAATGAGAACCAAGACCTGTCATGTAAAGGTACAAGATCCCAATGATGAATGTAACTGTACTGTATACCTAAAATGTACCAAAAAACTAAAAAAAAAAAAAAAAAAAAGAACCAAGGAAACAGCCAACAGAGTGGAGAAAAAAACTACTGAATTGGAAAATTTTTTGAAGCTACACTTCAGATAGAGGATTAATCTCTAGAATATATAAAATACTCAAAAAAGAGATCCTCCAAAATGAAAGACTCTTTCAAAACTAACAACTGAAAAGAATACACATGTCATAAAATAAGAAAGATAAATGGCTCATAAACACATGAATAAATGTTCAATATTTCTGGCCATCAGAGAAATGCAAATTTAAACATCACCGAGCTTATATGTTACTCCAGAAGAATGGCTGTCATCAAGAAATTAAAAAAATAATAATAAATTGTGGTGAGGCTGCATGGAAAAAAGAAACCTACATTTTTGTGGGAATGTAAGCTACTATAAAACCTTTTGGAAAATAGTATACAGATTCCTCAAAAAACTAAAAATAGAATTTAATTCAACCCAGCTATTCCCCTTCTAGGTAGCTTTCTGAGGAGTTAACGACACCCTATTACAGTTATACATGGACACCTAGATTTAAAGTAGCAGGATTCATAATAGCCAAATCTTGGAAGCAGACTACATGACCATCAACAGACAAATAGAGTTTTAAAGTGTGGTATTTATACACAACGGAGTACTACTTTGCTATAAAGAAGGATGAATTTGAGTAAGTCATAGAAAAATGGATGTACCTTGAAAACATAATGCTACACGAAGTAAATCAAACACACAATCTTAAATACTGTATGGTATCTCCCTTATAAGACAAAGTAAAGAGCAAAGTAAAGGGGGAAAAACTGATGTGCATTATCAATAGAATACTACTCTGCCATAAATAAAAATTTGATTTATTTGTACAAAAATGGATATACCTTGAGACCAGAAGAGAAAGTACAATGAAGCAGACACACAAGTATTGCTTGGTTTTTCTTTTATGAGACCAGAAATATAAATAAAGAGCAAAACAAAAGTTAGATCATAGGAAACAGGGAGACAGATTTTTTTCAAAAGGCTAGGGGACCAAGCAGTGTAGGGAGGGGGATGGAAGAGAGGGGAACAAAAGAAGATAAATAAGAATTAAGATGTGTTATATACATGTATCTACTCTCCTCATAATAAATGTAATCATATGTACTGCAAACCTGTACCCACCCAAAAAACTTCAAAAAACAAAAATCAGTTTTTAATCCCCCTCCATTTTTTCAAGGTTCTAGAGATTGAATCCAGGTCATTTGCGCTGAGCTACATCCCATTACATTTTATTTTTTATTTTGAGGTAGGATCTCCCTGAATCCCTAAGTTGCTCAGACTGTGCCTGAACTTGTGATCCTCCTACCTCAGCCACCCAAGTTCTGGTGTTACTTGTATCACAACCACAAATGCAACTTCAAAGAAGACTGCAAACAATTCGATAGAAACTTAAAAATAATGAAAGTATGTTTTTCAAACTTTCATAAAACTAATAGATATGTGATAAGAAAGACAAATGTGGCTAAGAAACTGGATAGTACAGGATTTCACTCAGAATACAAGTCAAAGCTCTTAAGGCAGCCTGTGGGACTCTCTGAAGGAAAGCCCTCAAGATCTCCTCTTCTGCCATCTTTCTTGCTCACTCTGCTCCAGCAACACACTCCTTTTTGCTTTCTAGCTGCCATTCACACTCAGCAGGCACACTTCTGGCCAGAGTCAAACAGGTGGCTAGAGCACAAGACCAGAAGACACAACTCTCCACTTCCCAGCATTCTGAATGTGCTTGTACTGCTAATAAAATAGTTCTTTACATCCGTGTAGTGGGTCTAAACTACATGAAATTTCCAAATACAATGGTACATAAAAGAATAAGAGATTAATCCTCCATGTTGTACAGTCTCTTTCTCTCTAAAGTAAATTGATAGTGTCAAGCACAATCCAGGAGAATACAATAAAGTAAGATACAGACACTGAACAGAAACATTTATGTTGCCATAGGGAGATGGGTCTGTTCCTTTATTTGCTGACAGGTGTTGTTGTATCCACAGGCATACTATAATTAACCCCAGTTACTAAAGCGATAATTATCTACTCTAGTTTCCATCAACCTTATCTTTTCCTAAACAAGAGAATTGCACTGCTTTCTTTTTTCTTCTTTTTTGATACCTTACTCCTGTCCCCAACCATGTTTACTTGCAAAATTTACTAGTGACTCTTTTTGTGGTGTATGGGGTCAAATACTGGGCCTCAAATTCTAGGCAAACCCTCTGCTACTGAACTGCATCCCTGGTCCTTACTACTGCCAGATGAAATATGCTTTTCCAGTCTTCACCTGGGTGTTGTTGAAGTGTTTTGTAACAGTTTCAGCGGTTGTTAATTCAACTCTCCCTGCTGTGGCTTTTCCAGGACTCTTCTTCCACGCTGCTGTGTGACTGTCTTAATCTCTACCTCTTCTGTATCTCCATTTACTGGTTCCAGTACATTAGCAGAATCTTTCTTTGGGCTTTTCTCCTCTGCACTCACTCTTCTATGTGCTTCTGTGCCCCTGCAGTCTATCTGTAGCACTCTCTGATATCTAAGCTCAACCGTACCCCAGTTTTAGTTTTCACTAAAACTGCCATCATGTTCTGCAAATTGACATAGCTAAAATTGAATTCCACACTATTTCCCCAGACAAATCATCTCATTTCTACCTTGGACATCATTTCACTCTCTCAGGCTGAGGGCCTTTAATACAAAAGAAAAATTCAATAAAGAGAAAATTGAAGTCTTTCCTCCCGGGAAGTTTCTGCTTTCAGATTCTTCATGTCTTCAGTGTACTTTGCACATGCTGTGTAGTGTCCTTCTCCATTTGCACCCTACATTCTCTATGTATTTTCCCACACTGTTCCCTTTACCAGGCAACTCATCTTGCACAGAGCAATCTTGCCCTTTCTTCAAGGCCCAGCTCGAATCTCATCCAGAGCCTTGGGCCAGAATAACTTTCATCTGACATTTACCTGCATTTCTAGCCTGCAATCTAGGTATTCACTGGATATAGATATTTCTATATATGTCTTTCTCTACAGCTGTGTAGTGAGTCCCAGAGAGTGAATCCATGAATGATCCTCATGTTTTTTTAATCCCACATTGTCCCATTTAATAATGCTCATTAAATCGAATGGCATGAAGTTTCCTAGGCATGAGGGTACAGAATAATCAGAACGATTTTTGCGTAAACATTTTGGAACCTTTTCTCTCTTATCACCTGCAATTAAATATTAATGATGCATCATTGGGAAAATTAAAATGCATAAAACAGCTAATAATGCAAGAGGGATGACAACCTGGCTAGAGATGCAAGCACACATTCATATCATATTAACTAGTTCTTTAACCCCTTTTGTGACCTTCGATTTTTTAGACCTTGACACTAAGGAAAATTATTCAAAAGAATTTACCATCACAAAAAGGATAGTATTTGACTAAACAGACAACCTTAGTTAGGACAAATATCCGCTGCTGGAACCTGCCAAACTATTTGTTCATGCTTCCAGATCCTCTGCAAGTTTGACTGTGGTGACAGTTTGGACCTGTGTCGTTACTGTGGTGGTGAAAGGCACAGCTGAGGACTGTGTCAAACCTGGGATTCTGACCAGGGCTTCTCCGATGCTGTTCTCTGCAGGATATACTCCAAGTTACCCGTGGCTCTGACTTCCTTTTGCCTCCCCTGTCCTCACAGCTGCCCAAAGTTCCTTGTTATCAAATCCCTCACTTGTGCCTTTTCCCAAACCTACACAAGGTGCCTCCTCTACCAATAGTTTTAAGAAGTTGGGGTACAGGGAGGACATGGTCTAAAGATGCTAATTTGTAAATCAAAGTTAAAGAATATTCCAAGCGTGATATCAAAAAAGAGCAGTCACTTATTTCCTTTATTTTCTTTCTTCACCTGCTTATGCCACCAAATACAACCATTTTAAATCATTTTAGCAATTTCTTCTGGCAATGACCTTCATATTTCTAAATATTCTGCTTCTATTTATTTTATTCAATATTAATTATATTTAATTATATTAATTTTAAATATTAATTATTGTTTTCAATTAAATTTAGTAAGCTTATAACCCTTAGACACACACACACACACACACACATGTCCAAACACATCACATTTCTGAAAAATCCCAAAATGTTTACACCACAATTGGATGGCAAAATAATCAGGGCTTTAAATATTATAACTATGTAAGTATTGGTTATACCTCAGTCATGTAGTATGTTATGGCAATTTTCAACTTTTGATTATTGTTCAAATTAGTAAATATCTTACTAAAGGAGAATTCTTAATTCACCAGCTAAATCTTTTGAGAAGCCTCAAGATTCTCAAAAGACTATCTCACAGTACAAACAACAAATCAAGTCAGCTGTTGTTTTTTCCTGCGGGGACACCCCTATGAAGCTGCCTGCATCATTCAGTCTGATTGCTCTCGAGGCCACACAGTCTACCTGGTACTCTCATTCTAGGAGTTCCCTTTGGCCCCTCGTATGTGGGATTCCCTGTCTCCTAGATGTCTTCTTTTTAGGGGAGTTTTGCCTTCATTTTGGCAAAGCACACCTTCCAGTACCTCTGGAGGAAGATCCATAGGAGGTAAATTTCTAAGGATATTATTTGTCTTAAAGTATCATTATTCTGTTTACTTAATTAATAGTTTTTCTGGATATAATATGCTGCTTTCTGTTTTCATGACAAAATGCTTGGAACTGGCTAATTTGTTTAGATCACAGTTTTAGGGGTGAAGTTCTAAGATTAGGTGACCACGTGTTTGGCCTCTGATGAGAAATCTCCCCCTCCCCACTCTGTGTCACAGTGTAACAGAGTCATGAAAAGGACAGCTGCATGGGCATGGGGCAGCAGCAGTCAAGTGCTAGGTAAGCAGGCAGGCAATGGGGGTTTGCTTCATAGGCACTCACTTTGACAGAACTCATTCCAACGAACTCACTGTCTACAAGTCGCCATAATCTCCCCAGGAGCGATGCTCCTAACGACCTGACTTTGTGTTAGGCTCTGTCTCACCCCACCACAGGGGTACCAAGCCTGCAGTACTTGAGTTTCTGGATGGCACACTCAAAGCATATTCAAATCATAGTGCTGTTTAATTGTTTTTCACTCAGAATTATTTCTGCTCAGAATTATGTGAAGTTAGAGGAATCTATTGCCATTTAGTAAGCTGTATTTGGTATGTGAGTGGTTTTTGCTTTCCTCCCCAGAGCATTATCAAATTTTCTTCTCCTAAGTCAAGATACCCCAAAGAGTGATTAGTGCATAGATTTCAAAATTAAACCTTCTGTACCACTTGGCCCCTTGCTTAAAGTGTTTTATTATTTTCTTTTACAAGGATAAACTGGAATGTCTTTTTTGTTCATAAGCTTTGTTTTCAATAATTGCAGTTTTCCAAATGCTTCAAAAGCTTTTTGGCTCTTTGTACATGGGATCTCACCTCCTGAAATTAGTAGAGGATCATTCTTTATTTTGCCACCCTGTATGTTATCCTTGAAAAGGCCTGGAAAAGGTCAGAAAAAGAGAGCAGATAATCATTGGTTATCTTCTAGATTTAATCTGCAGTTAAAATGAGAGATCTGTTTCAGGTAAATGCATCTTTTCCCCTACTAAATGAGAGTGTGCAAAGCTGGAAACAAAGTGAAGATCAATAGTCCTACCCGTGATTGTTTCCAAAATATTCTTGCTCCTACTTTTACTTCATTACAAATGAAAAAATAAAAATAATGGAAAAAGAAATGGAATTCCAGGTCAGCTGTCACAAAACTCTAAAACAACTTTTAAGGCCCATGAAGTGGTAGCATCTTAAGCAAATTAGGGAATATGGTCTCCCTAAAGGTAAAGCATGCTTAATATCATCACAGATATCCATTTCAGAATTTGTAAAGGAGGATAATACCCTGGATTGGGCACTGGATATTGTTTTAAATTTCTCTGGCCTGGTGTTCTGAAAAACAAACTTTCCCATGCAGTCTTGAGTGTGGATGGAGTAAGTTGGCAACTTCTAAAATTACTAAGTCACACATATTTTGAAGAGTTGAAAATGTTTGGACTCTGCTTAGCCCACTGGATTCTCAGGGGCTGACAGCTGGTGCATTTCTGAGAAAGTCAAGACAGTCTTGGTGCTCATGAAGGGCAGTGAGCAGAGATAAAGGAAAAGTTTGACAGAAGTCTTCATTTTGGTGGTTTCTAAAAAAAATGTTCACTTGAATTGAGTTCAGAAATATGCATTGGAGAAAGCGAGGAATTATTTTAGAGCCATATATTTTGCTCACTTAAATGCATATTATATCTGCTCCTTAAATGACCAGGCACTGTACTTATTGCTGGTTAACATCTATACATGGAATTTAGGGACGAATAGATGGAAATATCTCTTTAAATGGAGATAATTCAAAGACATTCATTACCTGTCATTTTGCCTTTCCAACAAGTTGTACATTTCAAATATAGATTGGCAACAAGATTTTTGACAGTATATTAAAGAGAAATAAGAGATGTTTGAAGAACACATTTATCAGATTGCTCAATGCAAGCAAACTAACCATTTGACTCAAATAAATAACAATTAGGATGATAGCAATAATAATTCATTGGGTGCTTTCTGTGCTTCAGGCACTCTTGATAGGAGGTCCATATAAATTGTATCATTTAATCCTTCCAACAATCCAGTAAAGTAGATACTATGTTTTCTCCATTTCCTTCTAACTTAAAGTGATATAAAAAGGTAAAGTAATTTCTTTTCCCTCAGATGTTTGTAATATACAATAGACCAAGAACCAAATCCAGAGTTTGAAATGTCTGAACTTTCTCTGTTGTCATTGGATTCAACTCAAGTGGCACACATTCAGTTGGTCACTAGGGCGAGTCTGTGTAGGCACCCTTGTCAGCTGCTGGCTGTGGCATGAAGCAGTCCTTACCTTGCAAGTCCAGCACCGCTCTGCAGCACATCTGCTGTGAGTGTCTCTGTATTAGTTACTTTCACATCTCTGGGACCTGACACCTATAATTTAAAGAAGGATAGGTTTATTTTAGCTCATGGTCTTAGAAGGATCAGCCTATGGCTGACTGGCTCCAAGGCAAAAGTAGCATGGTGGAGGGGCATAGTGGAGGAAGGCTGCTCAATCCACGGTGACCAGGAAGCAGACACAAAAGAGGGAGGGAGGAGCCCCAGACAGAATACATCCTTCCAGGTCACCTGCCCGGTGACCTACTTCGCACCAAGCCCCACCATCCTAATGGCCATTCAGTTGTGAACTAACCAATGGATTAATCCACTGACAGATATAACACCCAGTGATCCAGTCACTTTGCAAAAGCCCCACCTCTGAACCCATGAGACTTTGGGGGGACATTTTAGATTTAAACCATAACAGCCTCTCTGTGGAAACTCTGAATCCTAGCATCTGGATTTGCTATATACCTACTAAACCAGTTTGAAGAAGAAAATAGCAATTCCAGTTTGCTTTCACATCAAGTAAACACTCCTTATGAAAGAAAGGGAGGTGGCTTATAAATAGCACTGTACTAAAATACCAGCTTGAAAAGCACCGATGCTCAAAATAAGGAGGAAAGATGCAACAGCTTATAATATGTGCGTGCATGTGTGTATACGAAACTACTGTCACAAATACTAAATTACTCAATTAGGCAGCACAAGATTAAGCCTATAAAATGTGTTAATGTGACACATCGCTTCACAAATGGGATTTCAGTATTCCTTGCTGGGATTCTCCAACATGGCAAAAGTATCCACTAAATTTTACTGTAGCTTATTTTAAGATAGGGGGAAAACAGCTAATAGTTGGAGGAAGAATGGAGGGGGTGGTTAGAAGTCAGTGTTCTTGAGCAATGATTTTGCTTTTATGATTTGCTTTGTTACTTTCCTAAATTCTTTTCAGATGTACAAATGAGCTATCTCAATTACTTCATAACTTGACAATATTGTCTAGCATATACTTAGTTCTTTTCTAGTGGATAAACTATGCTTAAGAAATAAATTCTGGGGCCGGGGATTTAGGTCAGTGGTTCAGTGGCCTGCCTTTCAAGCTCAAGGACCCAAGAGTTTGATCCCTGGTACAAAAAAAAAAAAAAAAAAAAAAAAAAAAAAAA
>NW_022900932.1:39339667-39363753 GCF_012274545.1 Fukomys damarensis
AAAAAAAAAAAAAAAAAAAAAAAAAGAAAGAAAGAAGTTCTGTGCAATATATTAATTATATGTTATTTTCATATGCCATTAGTCATTAGTTGTCCAACATTTATTAAATTGGAATCCACATGTTCAGCAGTTTTAAAATAAGCTAAGTAAACTGTGATATAGTCACACAATGAAATGCTATATAGCTATTAACGTTATCAAAGAGTTTATAATAAAAAGTGAAACAATTATTTTTAAAGAAATATATTAAATTACAAAATTGTTTACATAATATAATCTTTGTAAAATAGCTATAGAAAAATAATGTATGAAAACATTGTAGAATGTTTATATGGTTGGTCTCCAGATTGAGATATGGGTATTAATTTTTAAATTCTTTTTTCTCTGTTTTTCCTTCTTTCGTGTTTGTACAACCTCCATCCAAACTAAGCAAGTTATTTAAGATATTGGAATTATTCGTAAATATCAAGGAAAATTTTAGTCAGCAGATTCACCATTATATTTAGATATTCAAAACAGTTCCAGATAGTGCAATTTTAGTATTTTTAGCAGAAGTGTTCGGAGTATGAAAAGCTAAGGTGAATTATGGCCTTTTAACCTAATTCCACATGAATTGAAAGTGCTGCAAGGGATGCAGTCTGAGAGGGTAGCCTTCTGTCTCTGCGCAGGTCCTTTGCTGTGGCTGCATTGTGCTCACTCCTCCCCACCTCCCACTTGTTCAGCATCTTCTCCTTCCTGGGAGGTCTTATCACACTCTGCACTCAGCACTCATGCCCAGGAAGAATGTTGTCTTTTGGCTAAAACCACTTGCCAGCACAGTGCATTTCTCCTGGGAGCACTTTGTATATATTATCGTAGTGTATATAATTTATGTTTATCAGTCTTCTTGCCATACTTTAAGCTCCACAAAGGGAGAAAGGGTTGTGTCTGCTTGTTCCCTACTGCTATTCTAGGACCCAGCACAGTTTAACTCATGAGTTCAGCAACTATTTTCTGCATGAATAAATGAATCTATCATGTTTTAGAGATGCCAGATGTGAATTTAAAATGTGCAAAAATTCCCCTGATATTGAAATCTTGCTTAAGGAGAAGCTCAGAAATATGATGAAAGATGGTAGTGGAGTAGAAGAGTGAACTTTTACATCTTCCCTCAAACACATTATCACCTTTGTATGAATGTGTATTTTAGTATATTAGCCATGTCATTTTGGTCAAAAGTGAGGTTCAAAAAAGCAAAACATCTGGCTGAGTATTCAGGCAACAGACTAGACTGCTTGGATTTGAGTCTCAGCAAGGTATTTACTAGATCTGTGAATACAGCATGCTAATTGATGTCACTATGCCTTCTTTTCCTCATCTGTATAACGGAGCATTAGTATCCATTAAGATTATTATAAAGGGAAAATTAGAAAATGCATATGAAATGCTGATCTCATAGCCATGGAATATTGTAGGTGTATAATAAATCTTAATAGCAGCTATTGTCATTAATAATTTCACAATTTCTTAATTCTCACCATTTTCTAAAACAAAAATTTTCTCAGTGACCAGTAGATGGCATTAAGGTAAATTTTAAACATACACAGTGTGTGGCTCCATATCTTTTATCAGTGAAATCATGATGAAAAGTAATTTCATACATTTTGCTTTAAATTGTGATTTAATAGCTAAGGATTTTGCATTATTTTATGTAAAAAAATCCTAGAAGTGTTCATATCTGATTCCGCTACATTTCCATGCTTCTTTTTGAATTAGAAAATTTACTGCTACATGTTCTCAGTGATACTACAAAGTAAATGCCCACCCAGACCATTTAAACCATAAAAAAAAACCAAAACAAGTTATTGCTTTGTAAATGCAATATGATATACTGGAGGCCAACAATGCACCAAAGTCAGTGGTGACTGGAAGGCAAGGTTTATGAGATGCCTAAAGGAGAGCTGAAGACTGGATACTGACCATGTCTGGAAAAGATAAATGCATAAAAAAGTGCCTAGGACTTGGGGAAAAGCTGAGTACTCCCCTAACCTATTCAAGAATACAGAACTGGGTGGAAGGTGTCTGTTGTTTCCCAAAATTTGTACAATGTTAACAGACATGGTGGTGCATACCTGAAATCCCAGGACTCTGGAAAGCTGAGGCAGGAAGACCACAAATTGTCCTATCTTGGACAATATAGCAGCTCATCAAGACCCTGCTTTAAAATTTAAAAAAGTAAAGATGTCCTGGGGATATAGCTCAGTGTAGTGGCATTGGAGTTCAATACCTCGTTATTGCTCCTACTTTCAAAGTAGAATGCAATAAATTGAGTAAAAAATTTGCAAATTTTAATATTCTTCTCAAAGTCATTGCAGGGAACATAAAAATTCAATATAACTGTTTCTGGCTGGTTATCAAAGCTTTTATTTGTAAAGATGTTATCCAAGGTATTATAGAAGACCTATGCATTTAAAACATTATTAATCAGAAAAGAATAACCTAGAGTATAAGTAAACTTCAATGGGTTAGATGGCTTATTATGCACAAAGAAATACTGTAAATTTTTACTAGAGGGGAAAGATTAGTTTTGTTATGGTAGCAATTAACCTGAGGTTAGAAATTATCAAGTTGAAAGCTTTATTCAGTCTTTGATGTGGATTATCGAACACCTCAGCTCACTTTTAATTGTGAACTCTGTGGGGCAGCAAAGGTATTCCATGTCACCTCTGACTTTTCTAAGTGGAAAATATTACCTAAAATATGACGTGTGTGTTGGTTGTGCAATGAATGGTGAGATATCCAGTAAATTAAACTCAATAAAAAAATCCTGTTGGAAGCTATCAAAAGACATTTTTGGTTCAGATGTTATAGCCTACTTGTCATAAGATAGTATTCTTCTGTCTGAATAAATAAAAAAATAAAATATAAATGAAAATATAAAAAGAGATAAAAGGCAAAGTCAAGTTAAAAATAAGGCAAGGAGGTATAAAAATCAATCTGGGGACATAATCATAAAGGACAATGATGTAGAATGCTTTGCTACTCATGTGGAAACAAAGCAGTACAACTAGTAGTTTAACTTTTGTGAATATCAAAATAAATGTAATGCCTGTGAAATGCAGAACTGGACCCAAGTGCACCTCTTGCATTTAGCCACCCAAGACTTTCACCATAAGAATGCAGTATAACAAGAAGACCAAACCCACCACAAAGGTTCAGTTTAGGAACCTTAAATTTAGGAAAGTGATTTTTTTGAAAAAGAAAATTTAGAAAAGAATCATTACTTATGAGAATGATTCATATGAAGCCATATCCTAGACAATATGCTAAAAATCTCCAAAACCTAGAATACAATCTATTAAAAATAACTTATTAATGAGGGAGATTTTCTCTCTTTTGTTATTATAATACCTAGAAAAAATCATAACCAGAAGCTTGCTTCATGAGCATGGAATCAGAGCAAGGGGGATTTACTGCATGACTGAAAAGTTTTATGAAGTTCAGAAACATCTTCTATAAAGAGCCAGATAGTAAATATTTTAGGCCTCATGGTTCATAAGGCTTTTGCTAATAGTGCTCAGTTCTGGCTTTTTCCAGGGCAAGATTACTCCATCCACACTGCTCTTGATAGTCCAAAGATCAGAAGGACTGTACATGATGAATGACCCACCACACTTTACAGAAAGCAGCCTGGGCAGCCCCCTACCCACCCACCACTCTCAGACCTCCTGATTGTGCCAATCCTTGGTCACACTCTGCAGAGGCATAGCTGGTTATAAAGGGTAATTTTCTGAGCTCCCATCTTTGAATATATTTAAAGAAAGGGTGGGGGAAATCTGTAGTGGAACTGTCTGGAGTTCAACCCTGCAGAAGGTTGGGGAGCTCAATTTGGGCCTTGCAGCCTGAGGTCAGTCTGCATCAAGGGGGTCTGCCATCAGCTAGCTGAGATAGGAGGATTTGGTTCTGCACATGGCTGCACATGATGTGTATCATGACAGCAGAGATAGAGTCTGAAAGAGGCCCTTCAAAGTCATTTTTTTCTTTTCTTTCTTTTCCTCATTCCACTCTGTAAATTCTTTTTTCTGTCCTCTTTCACCAACTCAGTCTCTTGCTCCACCATATTGGCCCTCGTCTCCCTTTCTGTCCCTGCTCCTCCCCTGACTCAGTTTCTTTCTTTTATCATTTTTTTCTTTTTTCTTAATATTCTTTTTTTCTATCACTCAAGGGTCAGTAGTTTCAAGGGCAAGTGAGCCCCTATTGCTGTTAAGGGGAGATATTCTTGTCCTTATACTTGCACTCTGTCTATCCCTTTTGAGTTTAACAGTTTCCTAAAGATTGTGTGGTCATTCTGTGTCCTCTGGCTTCACTTGAAACCTTCTCCAGTTCTTTTACTTATCTACTCCTCTCTTCCTAACTCTGTCTAGGCCCCCATTCTAAATGGTAAATATGCTATGCTGAGGACTTTGCTGACTGCAAACATATTTTGGGCTGCTTTTTTATTTTAATTTAATTCACATGGTATAAAGCTGATAGATTAATGACTACAACAAGTGGTCAGTTTGCAAGGTGTGATTGATCCAATTGTGTGGCTGATTGTATTGATTGGGATAAAGGATAGTGATTGATTTGATGAGTTCTTTTCTCTGATATTGTGAAAATGAGAATGTTTATGAGTCATTACAGACTCAAAAGCTAAAAGGCAACTATATCAGGAAGATTTAATAACCCAGAGATTGAATCAAGGACAACCAAACAGCAAAACTAAAAATAAGAAAACACTTAAGCAAGACACAAAGAGAGACTTCCAGTTCACCAATGACAAACAGTAGGGCAAAGGAGGATGAAAAATCAGATAGTGAACATCCAGGACACTCAGAACCAACAGCACAGGAAGTAACAAAATAGATCAATCAGGCTCTAGAAAAATTCAAAACAGAAATAATTTCCCAGATAATCATAGAGATGGTGAGCAAAATGAAAGTCATGATTTGAGACTCTAGAACAGAAACTGACAAAAAAATATATGAGCTCAGGACCATGATAGAAACCATGAAGGCCAAGCATAGGAAAGAAATGGAAACAATGAATGCCCAACATAGGAAAGAAATGGACTCCATTAAACAGATTGAAGTCGATATCCAGGAGATCAAAATCTCTATTGAAAGTGTACACAACAGAATAAAAGAATGCAAGGATAGAATCTCAGATATAGAAGATAGGATCGCAGACAGTGACCATGAAAAGAGAGGTCTCTTAAAAACAGTAAGGGATCATGAAAAATCAACCCAAACAACTCCTAGATGATGCAAGAAGAACAACATAGCACTGATAGGAATCCACGAAGTAGCAGAAGAAAATGCAAACAGCTTAAAAAAGCTGTTCACAGAATTAATGACAGAAAACTTGCCAAACAGAGGGGAAGAATATGACATACAGACAAGTGAGGCATATAGGACTCCAAGTAGCCATGATAAAAAAAAAAACTTACACCTATACATATAATAAGATCCCAGAAACCCAACAGAAGAACAAAATATGACAAGCAGTAAGAGAAAAGAAACAAATCACATGCAAAGGAAAGCCCATCAGAATCACAGCAGACTTTTCAACACAAACTTTCAGGTCAAGGAGAGCCTGGAGTGAGGTATTTCAAGTCCTAAAAGGAAACAAACTCCAACCAAGACTGCTGTATCCTGCAAAACTCTCTTTCAAAATGCATGGAGAAATATGATACTTCCATCACAAAGAACACCTGAGAAACTTTATGAATACCAAACCAACACTAAAAGGAATTCTAAACAATATCCTAGAAAAAGACAATTAATATCATAAAACCATGAGACCCAACAGAGCAAATCAAATAGTCAAGGCAAGAAACTAAAAAGAGAAGGCAAAAAATTAAAAAGAGAAAACAAAAGGACAATAGCATGACAATAAGAAGTCAGTACATGTCAGTTATAACCATCAGTGTCAATGGCCTCAATTTACCAATCAAGAGAAATAGATTGACAGAATGGATTAAGAAGCAAAATCCAACAATATGTTATATACAAGAAACACACCTAGTGCAAAAAAGCCCATAGGCTGAAAGTGAAAGGATGGAAAACAATTCTGCATGTGACAGGAGCACAGAAAAAAGCAGGGTAGCAATCTCATTCACAGACAAAGGAAATTTCAAACCAAAACTCATTAAGAGAGACAAAGAAGACCACTACATCCTTGCAAAGGGAACAATCCAAGAGGAAGAAATGACAATCATAAAAATATATGCACCAAATATAAATACCCCCAACTATATAAAACAAATATTAAGCAACATGAAAAATGAAATAATCACTAATACAATTGTAGTAGGGATCTAAATACCCCACTATCACAAATAGACAGATGATCTAGGCAAAAAATCAACAATGAAATACTAGAACTGAATCAAGCTTTTGAAGGCATAGGCTTATTAGATGTCCCTAGAGTGTTCCACCCCACAAAATCAGAATATACATTCTTCTCAGCTGCACATGGGTCATTCTCCAAGATAGACAACATACTAGCTCACAGAAAGGTTTGAATAAATGCAAAAGAATCAGAGTTATTCCCTGCATATTATCAGATCATAGTGCAATTATGCTGGAGATCAATAGCATAAGAAACTATAGGAACTTCATAAACACATGGAAATTGAACAATATTCTCCTGAACAATCAATGGATCACAGAGGAAATTAAAAAAGAAATCAGACAGTTTTTACAAATAAATGAAAATACCAATACAACATGCAGGAATCTATGCGACACAATGAAAACAGTTCTATGTGGAAAATTCATAGCACTGAATGCCCACACTAGGATAACAGAGTGAGCTCAAATAAACAACCTAATGATGACTCTTAGCCTCCTAGAAAACAAGAGCAAGAAAATCTCAAAGATTGAACAAGAGAGGAAATTATAAAGATTAGAGTAGAAATCAATGAAATGGAAACTAAGAAAATGATACAAAAAATAAATGAATTAAAGAGTTGGTTTTTTGAAAGAAAAAATAAAATTGATAAACCCTTAGCTAACCTTTTCAAAAAAAGGAAAGAAGAGGCACAGATCCAAGCAATTCGGAATGAAAAAGTTGAAGTCACAACAGATCCAACAGAAATCCAGAGGATAGTCAATACCTACTTTGAGAATCTGTACTCTAATTAAATGGAAAACACAGAAGAAATGGACAGATTTCTAGATATTTATGAATTACCAAAGTTGAACAAAGAAGATAAAAACATTTTAAACACCCCAGTTAAACTCAGTGAAATTGAAAATGTGCTTTAAAACTTACCAACAAAGCAAAGCCCAGGTCCTGATGGATTCACTGCTGAATTTTACAAGACATTTAGAGAAGAACTACTGCCACTACTCTTCAGACATTTCAATGAAATCAAAAGGGAAGCAATACTTTCAAATTCATTCCTGAAAGCAAGTATCACTTTGATTCCCAAACCAGGGAAAGACACAACTAAAAAACAGAACTACAGGCCAATCACCTTAATGAACATAGATGCAAAAATCCTTAAGAAGATACTGGCAAACAGAAAACGAAGGGTAATCAAGAAGATCAAGCATCCTGACCAAGTCTGACTTATTCCAGGGATGCAAGGATGGTTCAACATATGTAAGTCAATAAATGTAATACACTATATTAACAAAGTCAATGATAAAAACCATATGATCCTCTCAATAGATGCAGAAAAAGCATTTGATAAAATTCAACACCTATTCATGATAAAAATCCTGCAAAAAATTGGAATACATGGTCTATATCTCAACTTATTAAAGGCTATCTATGAAAAAGAAACAGCCAACATCATAGTAAATGGCCAAAAACTAAAAACCTTCACGTTAAAATCAGGAAAAAGACAAGGATGTGCACTATCACCACTGCACTTAGATATAGTTCTGGAAACATTGCCATAGCAATTAGACAAGAGAAAGAATTTAAAGCAATAACGATAGCAAAGGAAGAAGAGAAACTGTCATTATTTGCTGACGATTTGATACTGTACATTGAAGACCCAAAAAACTATACCAAATGACTTCTAAACTTAATTGACACTGTAGCAGGATACAAGTTCAACACCCCAAAGGAATAGCCTTCTTGTACACAAATAACAGACTCATTGAATGAGAAATTAGGGAAACAATTCATTTCACAATAGCATCCCAAAAAAATGAAGTATCTAGGAATCAGTCTAACAAAGAAGCAAAAGACCTCTACACTGAAAACTATAGCAACCTGAAAAAAGAGATCAAAGAGGATATAAGAAAATGGAAAGATATCCCCTGCTCCTGGGTAGGAAGAATCAACATAGTGAAAATGGCCATACTACCAAAACTGCTATACAGATTCAATGCAATGCCAATTGAGATCCCAACACTATATTTTACAGAACTAGAAAAAAAAGAATCCAAAAATTCATTTGGAACCATAAGAGACCTAGAATAGCAAAAGCCATTTTAGGCAACAGACACATGGCAATGGGTATAACAATTCCCAATTTGAAACTATACTACAAAGCCACTGTGATAAAAACAGCATGGTACTGGCAAAGAAACACACCTGAGGATCAGTAGAACAGAGTGGAAGACACACAAAAAAACTCCAGATGTACTCAGTTACCTCATCTTTGACAAAGGAGCTGACCATCCTCAGTGGAGGAATGATAGGCTCTTTCATAAATGGTGTTGAAAAAACTGGGTCTCAACCTGCCAAAAATTAAAACTAGACCCTTATCTTTCACCATGCACTAAATTAAAACCCAAGTGGATTAAAGATCTAAATATTAAAACAGAAACACTAAACTTGCTGGAAGATAAGTTAGGCAGAACTCTTTAAGGCATTGGCATAGGAAAAGACTTTATGAACACATCCTCATTAGCATGGGAATTAGCAGAAAGAATCAATAACTGGGATCTCATCTTATTGAAAAGCTTCTGCACTGCAAAAGAAACTATCAGCAGAACTAAGAGGCAATCTATAATGGGGTAAAAACTTTTTACCAGCTGCTCCTCAAAGGACTATTATCAAGAATATATAAAGAATTCAAAACAATCAGCCCCCCCCAAATATGAAGCCCCAATTCAAAAATGGGCATCTGAAATGAACAGACATTTATCAGACAAAGAAGTAAAAGCAGCAATTAAATATATGAAAAAGTGTTCAACATCACTGGTCATTCAAGAGATGCAGATGAAAACAACACTGAGATTCCACTTCACCCCACAAAGAATGGCTGCTATCAAGAAATCACCCAATAACAAATGTTGGTGGGGTTGTGTGGAGAAAGGTATCCTTCTCTGTTGTTGGTGGGAGTGCAGACTGGTGCAACCACTATGGAAATCAATATGGAGATACCTCAAAAAGTGGGACTAGAGGTTCCATTTAACCCAGGGTGTCTTTCCAAAGGAATTAAAAGAATCATATCACAGAATCATATGCACACCTATGTTTATACTGGCAGTTTGCAATAGCTAAAACTTGGCAAAACTAATATATACAAGATCCTAATGAGAAATAGGAATGTGAAATAACAATGTGAAATAGGAAGAAAAGGGCTAAAGGTGTAGGGAAAATGCGAAGGAAAAAAAGGAAAAAATATGAGAAAATGAAAAAATGGAAATAAACTGTTTGTAAATGGGGAGTGGAGGAGGGGGTGAAGGGAGGGCAAGGACAAGGGGAAAAATGAGAATCAAGACCTTTCATGTAAGGGTACAAGATCCCTATGATGAATGCAACTGTACTATATACATAAAATATACCAATAAACTGAATTAAAGCTAAAAAATTTAATAAAATAAAATAAAAAAGAACTGAAGTTCATAAATGCAGAAGAGGAATAATGGTATTAATTGCTATCTGTAATCTTAAAGAAATTATGACTTTGGGCCAGTGAATCTCAAGCTTTAGCATGCATCAGAATCAGAGAAATGCAAATTAAAACTATAGTGAGATAACATCTTACCCCAGAAAGAATGGCTATCATCAAAAAACCTATTAATAACAAACGCTGACAAGGATATGGGGAAAAGGAAACTTTTGTGCATTGTTGGTAATGTAAGCTAGTACAACCACTATGAAAATCTATTTAGAGATTGCTCAGAAAACTAAAACTAGAAATTCTATTTGACCAAGCTATCCATCTAGGTGTCTTTCCAAAAGATATATTACAGGAATGCTTGCATACCCATGTTTATAGCGGCACAATTTATAATAGCTAAATCTTGGAAATAGTGAATATGTCCATTAACACATTAATGAATAATGAAAGTGGTATTTTTATATAATGGAGTATTACACTGCCATAAAAGATAAACTTGAAGCATTTGTGAGTAAATGGTTCTCATTTTTTCCCCTTGTAAATGCCCTCCCTTCGCTCCCTTCCTCCCCTGCCCATTTACAAACACTTTATTTCCATTTGTCTTTTTATTTTATTCAGAAATAGGAAGATATCCAAAGTAAAATAAAAAATTATATTAAGTAACATGTATCTATGTAAATATATATGGGTAGCTGGACTGTTGCATAAAGAGGGAGATGTGTGGATGATCTGTGCCATCCCTTTCTGGGTGGTGCAAATAATAATTATTTCATGTTATCTCTTGGGCTATGTTCTTTTATAAACTTCTTAGAGTTTGCAAAGATAATATGGATTAGAGAAGAAAATAACATTTGAGGATCTGTGGGATGTTCCAGAGGGATATGTCATGAAATATTTGTTAAACCTGAAGCTGAGACAGCTCTATGTCTATGCTCAAAAGAAAGATTTAGGGATCATCAGCTTAAAGTAATTAATGTCCTAAGGATAGGATTTTCTGGTTTATGAATAGAAAAATTCACATCAAGGAGGCCTATATATACGAAGAAGAAACCAAAAATTGATTGAATTTCAAGAAATAGACAAAGGGAGCAATACTAAAAAAGGAGACCATTCAGATGTGAAGGAAAAAGTCTTAGCACAGTTGAAATGCCAAGATAAAATGAAATGCATTGCCATAATTGGAACACCTTTTATCCTAAATCCAAAGTTCTTGTCTAGGTCACTGCTTGTGCGCTACCTGCTCTGCTCATCTTTAATGGCAGTACTTGAGTAAAGCATACAATATCCCGGTCTTTTTTAGGAAAAGGAGAGCTCTGAAGTGATATGATGATTCATTTTTGCTTTCCATCAAACAAAAATCAAACTTCTTTTTCTTCAAAGCCCTTCTCAACTGATCTTCACTTATTTTTAGGTTTTAATTCATTGTAAGCAAAATGTTTTAAGGATTTGTATAAGTAAATATTTAATTCAATTATTTGTGATCTTTATATCTATTCATTAACTTAATAAAATAACAATTGAATTACCTTGGCTTTGCTTTTCATTAAGACAATATTCAGAAAGAGCAGATGGACATAAAAATAATGCTTCTGGAGACAACTTACATGTGTTAAAAACACACAGGGGTTTTGTATGATCAGAATGATAGCTTTCCTTAGAATCATCTGAATCACACTCAGAAGCCCTGGCTCATATATCTGAGTGGTGCTTGAGTTGAGTCCAGCCTGCAATTTTCTCAGAAGCAATTATTAATGATGGGTCTTTCTGAAGATGCAATGAAATTGTTCATCATCAGAAGAACTCTTTCCAGTAGGCATGAAGACCCTCATGGAAACATTTGCTGGGCTCAGTATGTTTTGCTTTCTACTCCCTCTGAGGTTACTTCTATCTAGTTAGGGAATGGCAGTAAAGGTAAGAATGGGAAATGAGTTAGAACAAAAGATTCCATTTCTGAGAGCCCCCTCTGCTGCGCGGCCCAGCCTGGCCTGATCTACGGGCCTCCTCTGGAGCCATGCCTTTCCAGCCCCAACCCAGCACCAGGAGGGTAGCCATGGAGGTGCAGGTGAGCATACTCCCCTTAGATCCCCTGATTGAGCCAGTCTGTGGACGCACTCTGCAGAGGCATGGTGGGCTATAAAGGCTCGTGATTGATCCTATTATGTTCCTGATTATATCAATTGGTATAAAGGATAGGGATTGATTTTATGCATTGTTTTCTCACTTATGAAAATGAGAATGTCTGTAAGTCATTAGAGAATCAAAGGCTGGGATGCAGAGATATCAGGAACATTTAATGACCCAGAGATTGAATCAAGGGCCACTCAACAGCAAAAATAAAGATGAGAAAACACTTAAGCAAGCCACAAAGACAGACATCCAGTCCACCAATGGCAAAGACTAGGGCAAAAGAGGATGAAAAATCAGGTAGTGAACCTCCAGGGCACTCAGAACTCACAGCACAGGGAGTAAAAAAAATGATCAATTAAGCTCTAGAAAAGTTCAAAACAGAAATTATTTCCCAGATAATCATAGACATGGTGAGCAAAATGAAAGACATGATTCGAGACTCCAGAACAGAAACTGACAAAAAAATATTTGAGCTTAAGAACATAATAGAAACCATGAAGGCCCAGAATAAGTCAGAAATGGAAACAATGAACACCCAATACAGGAAAGAAATGGAATCCCAGGATTTAAACAGATATCCAGGAGATTAAAAACTCTATTGAAAGCACATGCAACAGAATAAAAGATTGCAAAGATAGAATTTCAGATATAGAAGATAGGATCACAGACAGTGATGGTGAAAAGAGAGGTCTCTTAAAAACTGTAAGGAAGCATGAGAAATTGATCCAACAATTCCTAGATGATGCAAAGAAGAATAACATAAGACTGATAGGAATACATGAAGTAACAGAAGAAAATGCAAATGACTTAAAAAAGCTGTTCAAAGAATTAATGACAGAAAAATTCCCAAACAGAGGGGAAGAATTAGACATTCAGATAAGCAAGGCATATAAGACACCAACTAGCCAAAAATTTAAAAAAAATCTACACTTAGACATATAATAATCAATATCGCAGAAACCCAACAGAAGAACAAAATACTACAAGCAGTAAGAGAAAATAAACAAATCTCATGCAAAGGAAAGCCCATCAGAATCACAGCAGACTTTTCAACACAAACCCTCAGGTTAAGGAGAGCCTGGAGTGAGGTATTTCAAGTCCTAAAAGAAAACAACCTCCAACCAAGACTGATGTATCCTGCAAAACTCTCATTCAAAATGGATGGAGAAATAAGATACTTCCATGACAAAGAACACTTGAGAAACTTCATGAATACTAAACCAGCACTACAAGGAATTTTAAACAATATCCTAGAAAAAGACAATGAAGATCACAACACCAGGAGGCCCAACAGACCAAATCAAATAGCCAAAACAAGAAACTAAAAGGAGAGGACAAATAATAAAAAGAGTCAACAAAAGGAAAATAACATGACAATAATAAGTGAGTACATATCAGTTATAACTATCAAAGTCAATGGCCTCAATACACCAATTAAGAGAAATAGATTGGCAGAATGGATTAAGAAGCAAAATCCAACAACATGTTATATACAAGAAACACACCTAGTGCAAAATAAGCCCATAGGCTGAAAGTGAAAGGATGGAAAACAATTCTGCATGTGACAGAAGTGCAGAAAAAAAGCAGGGATAGCAATCTTATTCACAGACAAAGGAAATTTCAAACCAAAATTAATTAAGAGAGACAAAGAAGACCACTACATCCTTGCAAAGGGAACAATCCAAGAGGAAGAAATGACAATCATTAAAATATATGCACCAAATATAAATGCCCCAAACTATATAAAACAAATATTAAGTAACATGAAAAACTAAATAAGCACTAATACAATTGTAGTGGGGATCTAAATACCCCACTATCACAAATAGACAAATGATCTAGGCAAAAATTCGCAATGAAATACTAGAACTGAACCAAGCTTTTGAATGCATGGACTTATTAGATGTCTATAGAGTGTCCCACCCTAAAAAATCAGAATATACATTCTTTTCAGCTGCACATGGGTCATTTTCCAAGATAGATCACATACGAGCTCACAAAACATGTTTGAATAAATGCAAAAGATTTGTAGTTATCCCGTGTATATTATCAGATCACAGTGCAATAAAGCTGGAGATCAATAGCATAAGAAACTGTAGGAACTTCACAAACACATGGAAATTGAAACACACTCTCCTGAACAATCAATGGATCACAGAGGAAATCAAAGAAGAAATTAGACAGTTTCTACAAATATACAAACATGCCAATGCAACATACAGGAATCTATGGGACACATGAAAGCAGTTCTATGTGGAAAATTCATAGCACTGAATGACTACATTAGCAAAACAGAAAAAGCTCAAATAAATAACCTAAAGATGACTCTTAGATTCTTAGAAAAACAAGTGCAAGAAAAACCCAAAGCTCAAACAAGAGAGGAAATTATAAAGATTAGAGCAGAAATCAACGCAATGGAAACTAAGAAAATGATACAAAAAATAAATGAATTGAAGAGTTGGTTTTTTGAAAGAATAAATGAAATTAATAAGCCCTTAGCAAACCTTATCAAAAAAAAAAGGAAAGAAAAAGCTCAGATTCATTCAATTGGAAATGAAAAAGGTTAAATCACAACAGATCCCACAGAAATCCAGAGAATCATTAACACATACTATGAGAACCTGTACTCTAATGGAATGGACAGATTTCTAGATATTTATGAATTACCAAAGTTGAACAAAGAAGATAAAAACATTTTAAACACCCCAATTACACTCAGTGAAATTGAAAATGTAATTAAAATTTACCAACAAAGAAAAGCCCAAGTCCTGATGGATTCACTGCTGAATTTTACAAGACATTTAGAGAAGATCTACTGCCATTATTCTTCAGACTTTTCAATGAAATTGCAAGGGAAGCAATACTTCCAAATTCATTCCTGATGCAAGTATTACTTTGATTCCCAAACCAGGGAAAGATGTAAATAGAAAATAGAATTACAGGCCAATCACCTTAATGAACATAGATGCAAAAATCCTCTATAAGATACTAGCAAACAGAATACAGAGGATCATCAAGAAGATCATACGTCCGGACCAAGTAGGATTTATTCCAGGGATGTAATGATGGTTCAATATATGTAAATCAATAAATGTAATACACTATATTAACAAAGTCAAGGACAAGAACCACATGATCCTCTCTATAGATGCAGAAAGAGCATTTGACAAAATTCAACACCCATTCATGATAAAAACCCTGCAAAAAACTGGAATTGATGGGCTATATCTCAACTTAATAAAGGCTATCTATGAAAAACCAACAACCAAGATCATATTAAATGGCAAAAAACTGAAAACCTTCACGTTAAAATCAGAAACAAGACAAGGATGCCCACTATCATCACTCCTCTTCGATATAGTTCTGGAAACATTAGCCACAGCAATTATACAGGAGAAAGAAATTAAAGCAATAAAGATAGGAAAGGAAGAAGTTAAACTGTCATTATTTGCTGATGATATGATACTTTACACTGAAGACCTAAAAAACTCCACCATAAGACTTTTTGACTTAATTGACACTTTCACCAGAGTAGCTGGATACAAGGTCAACACCCAATAATCAATAGCCTTCTTGTACAAAAATAACAGACACACTGAATGAGAAATTAGGGAATCAATTCCTTTCACAATAGCATCCAAAAAAATGAAGTATCTGGGAGTCAATCTAACAAAAGAAGCAAAAAACCTCTGCACTGAAAACTGCAGCACTCTGAAGAAAGAGATTGAAGCAGATATAAGAAAATGGAAAGATATTCCCTGCTCCTGGGTAGGAAGAATCAACATAGTGAAAATGGCCATACTACAAAAAGTGCTATACAGATTCAATGCAATACCAATTGAAATCCCAACACTATACTTCACAGAACTAGAAAGAAGAATCCAAAAATTCATTTGGAACCATAAGAGACCTAGAATAGCAAAAGCCATTCTAGGCAACAGACACATGGCACCAGGTGTAACAATTCCCAAGTTGAAACTATACTACAAGGCCACTGTGGTAAAAACAGCATGGTACTGGCAAAGAAACAGACTTGAGGATCAGTGGAACATATTGGAAGACACACACACACACACACACACACACAAAACTCCAGATGTACTCAGCTACCTCATCTTTGACAAAGGATCTGACAGTCCCAACTGGAGGAAAGAGAGCCTCTTTAATAAATGATATTGGAAAAACTGGATCTCAACCTGCAAAAGAATAAAACTAGACCCTTATCTTTCACCATGCACTAAATTAAAATCCAAGTAGATTAAAGATCTAAATATTAAAACAGAAACATTAAACTTGCTGGAAGATAAGTTAGGCAGAGGTGTTGAAGACACTGGTACAGGAAAATACTTTATGAAAAAATCCTCGGTAGCATGGGAACTAGCAGAAAGAATCAACAACTGGGATCTCATCTTATTAAAAAGCTTCTGCGCTGCAAAAGAAACCTTCAAAAGAACTAAGAGACAGCCTACAATGTGGGAAAAACTTTTTACCAGCTGCTCCTCAGACAAAGGACTATTATCTAGAATATGCAAAGAACTCAAAACAAACACCCCCAAATATAAAGACCCAATTAAAAATGGGCCTCTGAAATGAACAGACATCTCTCAGACAAAGAAATAAAAGTAGCAAGTAAACATATGAAAAAAATGTTCCACATCACTGGTCATTCAAGAGATACAGATGAAAACGACACTGAGATTTCACTTCACCCCACCAAGAATGGTTGCTATGAAGAAATCACGCAACAACAAATATTGGCGTGGTTGTGGGGAGAAAGGAACCCTTCTCTATTGTTGGTGGGAGTGCAGACTGGTGCAACCACTATGGAAGTCAATATGGAGATACCTCAAAGAACTAGGATTAGAGGTTCCATTTGACCCAGCCATCCCTCTGTTGGGTATCTTTCAAAAGAATTAAAAGAATCATACCAGAGTGATATATGTGCACCTATGTTTATAGAAGCAGTTTGTAATAGCTAAAACTTGGAAACAGCCAATTTGCCCATCAGTTGGAAACTGGATAAAGAAAATGTGGTTTTTCTATAAAATGGAATACTACTCAGCCATAAAGAATGAGAAAGTAGTTTCATTCATAGGTAAATGGGTACATTTTGAGGATATACTCCTAAGTGAAATAAATAATTCACACATATGCAAATTCCGAATAGTTTTTCTGGTGTGAAAAACTAAAATAGTACTCAAGGTCCTAACAGGATAATTAGCAAAGTGAAATAGGGAGAAAAATACCAAAGGTGTAGTGACAGTGAGAAGGATAAGGAAAAGGGAATAAGGGAAAAGGGAGAAAAATATGAGAAAATGTAAAAATGGAAGGAATTACAGTGTTTGTAGGTGGGGAGGGGAGGAGTGGGTGAAGGGACAGTGGGGACAAGGGGAAAAAATGAGAACCAAGACCTGGCATGTAAAGGTAAGAGAGCCCAGTAATGAATGTAACTGTACTGTCTACCTAGAATGTACCTATAAATTCAATTAAATAAAGAATATTCCATTTCTGAAACATTGTCATGATTTCTTTTTTTTTTTTTTCTGAGCGATCCAGGCTTAGTATCTACTTCGGTCCATCAAGTGCTCTCAACCTCTCACACTTCTCCAGCTGAATGCCAGCATACCAGTGGCTCTCTTATAGCTTATAATCATAATGCAGTGTGCATTGTTAAGTGTGACTCCCCAGGGCCAAGCATACCAGGCACGTTATGACCTTTATTCTGCAGCCTACAAATCCATGAGAACATTTCTCTTAGTCTCTGTCATACCTGGGTTTGAGTACTGTTTTTGCAACTTCCTGCGTTACTTTAAGTAAATTACAGAACTCCCATAAGACTGCATTTATTTAGGTATGAGGTGGAGAAAATAATGATAAACAATAATACAAATCTCATAAGAATGCTGGGAGCATTAAGTCAATGATGTAATATCCCTAGCAGACAAGTTCACGTCCAGAGAACATAAGTCATTGTTTACCAAATGAGAAAGTTGGAGTAGTCTACCATTATCAATTTGAATGTGTATATAATCTAAGGAGATTTTTAAAAAGTATATTTTGGAAATTGTTGTCCCAAAGATTCTGATGCAGTGGATCTTAGATTGAGTTTTAAGAATTTGTATTTTTAGACAGCTCCCCAGGAAATTTCCATTCAGGTCCATGCAAGTATACTGGAAGAACTGTTGGAGCCAATGCATGATTTTCTAGGATTTTCTGTGGGATCTGAGGCTCCTCAGACCAGTCTGAAGTACAGAAAAGAGGAAATTCATTTGTGATTAGAGATCAGTCCTAGGCAATATTCTGAAAACAGAAGGGTCATGGTTTGATGGAGAAGTGCAAGTGAAGAGAGAGGAGCTTGTCCAAGGCAGAGGAATGGCTGGCACAAATGACTCACAGGTTGGAAGGGGAGGAAAGTGCAGCTAGGTAGGAAGTCTGTAAAACTGAAAAAAGTGGGAGAAGGAGAGCAGGAGAAAGGAAATTTTAGCTGAGAAAGGAAAATTTAGCTAAGAAGCCTAGGGTGTGTGAAGGGGGCCCCAACCCCAGGCAATGGAACAAAAGATCATTATTGTAACATCTTGCATGGTAACCCAGAGATTGGAACGCTTATTAAGGTGTACCTGGCAAACTTCAGGGCTGGGCTCATTAGGACTTGCATTAAAGTGACAGCTATTGGAATAGAGAACCAGCAATAACGCCTCTAGGGAGTTCTGAGTTTCTCTCCACTGAATTTTAAAAAGTGTTCACATCTAGCTCTAGGGAATTGCATAGGGCCAAAATAACTGTAAACATAGACATTTCACCAGCAGGTACTGAATAGACTTTACCCCAGAGCATCAAAGCATAAAGTGTATAAGTTCTGGGTAATGAATGTTGAAAAAGTGTGTAAATATTTAAACACACTCCTTCCAGCTCTCCAGCGTTGGCAGAGGGCACACCTATACCCAGCTGCAACACCTTAGATTTGTTCTTCTGCAAGGCTCCACTTTCATTTCCAAAATCTTTGCCAGCACAAATACTATACTGAAACAACAGAAGGAGAGTGGTGAGGGTCTTTAGACCTACTGTGGGGAGCCTTGCTGTGCGTGCCTGTTGCTCCGGCTTGCTGGGGAACAGCTGCAGGAATAATAATGCTGAAGACCAGTGCCTTCAGTCTGCTCTCTCTGGAGTGGTGGCTGTCTTCATCCTGGAAGGGGAGGGCTGAGCATCTGTGAGATGCAGGGAACCAACCTAGTCATGCCTTTGCCTCCAGGATTTATTCTTAGGGGTGATGTGAAAAGAATCAGAAAAATATTTATGGGAAAATAGAGTTTTAAAAGAAAGATGGATACCAAGTTTTGATTACTATGGCATCAGTTCTTCAACTGACTGGAAACAAGCTGTCCTTGAAAAGTAGCAGGAGTATATTGATATTAATTTCATACTCCAATGCAGCATGCGGCTCTGTAATTTCTCCTAAAAGGTTTATTTCTCTAGTTTCAACATGGCCAAAATATTTAGAGCACATTATTTTTCTTGTGACTCATATTTTCCAATTTTTAACTGCATTGCCTTTAATCTGGCCAGGGACTTTTTCAAGCCAGTTTAATTACTAGTTCACTGCAAACTCCTGTATAATGCCTCACCTGTATTTTAATCTACTCTTCCTTCTCTTTCAGTTCATGGTGTACTTCTGAACATGTCTTACTTTCTGGTTTGATTCTTTGCTGTTTGATTTTTTTTTTAGTTTTATTTTGCAGGAGAGAAATCTTAGAATAAGAAAAAAATTTAGAGGAATAGTAGTTTACATAGAAAATCCCTTTTAAACCAGACTTTTCATAATAGAGACATACTGACCTTTTATTTTGATTTCCTTTTGTCTTTAAGATTTAAGTGATTTTGAAATATGAAACTTCACAAACATAAAGTTATAGTTTTCCATAGGAAGAACTCATTGTCATGTATAAAAGAATCTGATAAACATGGCATATGAACTATCCAATTGACTCCTTTAAAAAGTGAATGAGATAGCTATTGTCTCCATTTAATAGGAGAAGATACAGGCTTGCAAAAGTTAGGGAATTTATCTAAAACAGGTGGTAAAACCAAAGTATCTCAATATTACATGTATATCATTGAAGGATTATTTTAAAGAGCTGTGAGATATATATTGTTGATTCTGTGTCATTTTCAATAGTATTCAGGAGCTAGAAGAAATCAAAGGATGTAATGTATTCTTTTGTATGGGCATAAATTAGGTAGAAGTGACCAGACAATAAAGCCAAGTTTCCAATTCTCCCTGGAAAGTCTTGCTAAGTAATTGTAAATGCTAAAACTGAAGGAACTGGTCTCAGATAGGGAAATACAGACTATGTTGGGAAATATCTCAATCCATTCAGGCTATTACCAAAACATATTATATGGGTAGCTAATTAACAACAGAAATCTATTGCTCCCAGTTCTGGAGGCTGGGAAGTCTAAGATCAACATGCCAGCAGGTTCAGTGGTGAGTAGTCCCTCACTACTTCACAAATGGCACTTGCTGATGGTGTCTTCACATGGCAGAAGGGACAAATCCTGAGTCCTACTATACAAAGGAGAGCACAGAGGAACTCATTTGAATCATTTTTACAAGGGCAGTAAACCTATTCATATGGTTCATATGGAGGGCAGCCCTGTTTCTTAAACGCATTGCCTCTTAGTATTATCACATTGGATATTAGGTTCCAAATTATCAATTTGAGAGGGACGCTGACATATCTCAAGAAAGATACAATTTCTATGTGGCCCTGCAACACGGAACAGCAATACCACAATTTCCTGGAAGACAGGATTGAGAACGCCAATATGAAAATGATGCCAAAGAACTTTTCTGAGTGAAACATCCTGGCATGTTGGGACTGAAATAGGAGTCTTGACAATGCCTCTTGGGAAACAGCACCAGAAAGGAAGACAGCTGGAAGCTTTTTAACCCCGAGGGATCAGACTCACAGGTGTAAGGGGCTGGCTTAGTCAAGATACAGAAAAATGTCAGAGCTATGGGAAGGGAATTTTTAAGATAAGACAGTCGAGCTTCACTGGGTAGATATGTCGTAGGAATAATCCACTTAAATTGAGTTCTGTCTTTTATTTATATATTTTTTTCAGGTAGATGGTACTTTATTCTTTTGAGCCAGCAACAGGATGAGAATTGGAGGTCAAAGCTCTGGATCAAAGGGTACTTGGCAAGGTAGTGAATTGTAACTTATAAACAGAATCAAGATAGGAGTCTTGACTGAGTCAATGGAAAAGACCAGAGGTGGTGTTGAGGGTGATTTGAGGCTCATCAATGTGAAAGAGACACAGACAATGGGTAGTTATTCCTGAGGATCTATTTGCTCTGATGGGCAAGAAGGAACTTGGAGAGCAACATGGAGTCCTACTTCTTAGCAGTATCACACTGGATTTCATGGAGAAATCCATTTAAATTGTGCATATATAGTCTGGCTTTGAGATTGGATTAGTCAGAGAGTGACACATGGTTAGTTTTTAGGAAGATCTAACAGTGGGCCAATTATGTTCAGTCTGGAAGGGTCATGAAGAAAGAGAAGAGGTTGGTCTGAGCTATATGAAGGGCAACATGAACCTAGACAAAGGAATCTTTAAAATAAGCCAACGTACCTTTCCTTTAAGGACTGCCTAGAGAATGCTTAGAGAATATGTGAAGTTAATGACAGAGTGACTCCACTTTTCTTGCTTAAACCTTGTTTGTCTTTTCTTCTTTCCCTCTTTTTAAAATTGAATATACATATAAATGAGTTTCATTTTGGCAGGTTTGTATATGCACATAACATACTTTGATCATTTTCACCCCCTGGCATCCTCCTTGCCCCACCCTCCTTCCTAGTTTCTCATTCTGGGGAGGTATTTCAATGTGTATAATATATTTTGCTCATATTCATTTCCTCTATTACTTGCCCTTACCCTTCTTCCCTTCTTCTTGTCTAATAATAACTATCCTATTTTCTTGTTATCTTTTTTAGATGCTACACATTAAGGAGAACGTGCAGTATTTGTCTGAATCCGACTAATTTTGCTCAATATGATATTCTCCATACATTTTCTTGTAAAGGAAGAATTTTATTCTTCCTTGTAGCTGAGTAATATTCTATCATGGATATATGCCACATTTCCTGTCTTTTGATTTCCAATTTTCAATTCATTTCCAGGACTCTCCTTGGCTTTTGAACATTGGCTTCTCATATCTTATCTTCCTCCTGGCTAGATATATTCACTGGTAACCTTCCACAAACATGTACTAGTTTCTCTGTAAATGTACATGAGAAAGAGCAAGTGTCAAAAATTATTTCTCTGAATAGTTCCATTATCCTTGAAACATTCCTATCTTATCCAAAATATATATGACAGAGCTGTATTTTCCAGAGGTTTCTCCATGGAAAGCTAGCCCCATGAGATATTCTGTGAAAAAAGTTTTATGTCTGTATACTTTTGGAAGTGCCATATTATAATTTGGCCTTGAAATGTACCATAAATATGATCATACTAAGGGCCCAAGAAATCCTGTCCTCAGTGAAACTTCAAAAACCAAATATTTGCCAAAATTACATAGTCTACCACCTATAAAAATTTTGCAGACTAGGGTTCCAAAAGACAAATTAGGGGAAATACTGTCACAGAGCATTGCTACTGTTAGGTTATTAGGTCAGATGAGATTTATCGATAGCCATCAAGTTTAGCTTAAAAAATAAAACATACTTGGCCAATAAACATTTTCTCTTAGTATTTCATTCCCATGACTCAGAACATTCCTTTTGTTACTTGTGTAGGAAATTTCTTAAAATCTTATTTGCCACTCCCTCACATTGGGAGGAAAATAAATGAAAGCAAGTGCCAATGTGCGGTAATTTTTTCCAGATATTATTCAAAGATGATTTTATCTTTGGAAATAAAAAGTAAAACATCTATTGAATATATTTTAATTAGAAGTAGTCAATCTTTTTACTGATTAACATGACCTGCAAGGAAGGAAGGAAGGAAGGAAAGAAGGAAGATAAAACTGGTTTGTCAATAATAATTATACTTTTACCTTTCTCAGTTAGTGATTAAAAACCAGTGGAAAATAAGTACTGCTCTGTAGGCTGTAGTCTGAGGCAAGGGAGATTTACTGAAAACTGGATGGACACATTATTATGCAAGGAATAAGGGATGTACTATAAAACATCTGGGCTGTGTTCAGAATTCTGGGGTTGTTGGTTGAGATGGAGTACAGTCATATCTTTTAAGCTTATAACGAAAGTTTACATATTCAATCAAGCTCAGAATTCAAAATGAAAGACAATGGAAGTGGAACACAGGAGAAACATAATCTTACAGTATTAGTGATTGTGTTGCCCACTATAGTCAGTGAGTATATGCCAAAGAGGTTTAATGAATGGGAATCTGCTTTGTCCTCAGTCTGCAAGTTCTTCTTGTACTATAAGTGTGCTATCATATACAGAAGGATTTCTGGTGATTTGCAATCCTCATGCAGTATGGTCTCTAAATACAAACTGACCTTTTCAATTGAACCTTAACTTTAGAATCAAGGATTTGGTATTTTGGGCTTACTAAGAGATTGTGTATCAATAAGGGAGTGAATTTTTGAAGAAATTTCAAGGATAATTTGGCTATATACAATTTTTGCCCTGTTCACAGGCTTTTTAGAGCTAATCTTGCTAGGGGAGGAGACATAGCTGGACTCAGAAATTTTGTTTTCTTAATGCCCTAAGTCCCCATCATATTGCTCCGACTCACCTTCTCAAGAAGAAATCATGTGAAGAAACTGAGTCAAGTCCAGGGAGGGTCACAGAATATGCTTTTATCAGTAATGACATTTTTCCAAGGAAGAGAATGACCTCCCTTTCCTGCAGTAGGTGGGGTTATAATGAGCATGGAAAGTTGGTACCAATTTTGTTTTGGTCTATTTTTTGTGGTTAAACAAATAATCATTTATAAAGGTTTTTATTCATCTCTGTGGCTTCAGTTGGGGGAATTTGTATAAACTGTTTCCACTGTCATAAATCTCTGTTAACCAGGGGCCAGGGATTTAGCTCAGAGGTTCTGCCACCTGCCTCTCAAGCACAATGTCTGAGTTTGATCCCTTACCAAAAAA
>NW_022900932.1:39363819-39374800 GCF_012274545.1 Fukomys damarensis
TCCCAGGAAAAAAAAAAAAAAAAAAAAAAAAAAAATCTCTATTAACCTTACAATATCTGGTAGAGTAAGTGCATTCATTTTACTGTAGAACTCTCTCTATAAACTGAAAAAATTTAATCTCATTGAAAATAAACATCAGAGATAACATACAAATGATTCCCAATGAATGATGGTTTGACTTCATAATTTTTCAACTTCACAACAGTGCAAAAGTGACAGTGTTTATTAGAAAAAAATATACTCGAATTTTGACCTTCCTGGGATGTGGGATGATACTCTTGTGATACTTTTAGTGAACCATTTCATCGTGAGTCTAAACAACCAATGTTCTACAGCATCTGCATTGCTGAGCTCTAATATCCTGTATTTTAGGTACATTAAGTGCAGTGTTGATTTACAACATTTCCAGTTCATGATTGCTTTACCAGGATGTAACCACACTATAAGTTGAGGATCATCTATATTTGTTAAGCAAGTTTAAGGTATTAAATTGATTGTTAGCTACAACCTTATGTAATTCATCTGGGTGGTATCTGCTTATCAGCAGAAAATAGGTTATAGCAATTCTGAAATAGATATTTGTATATGTGTTAATGTGACTATTGACCATGGGCACAGATTACTCTATCTTTGTGCATAATATGAAGCCATTTGTTTTGATCATTAAATACTTTACAGTGTAAAGTTTCTCTACACACCACAAAGGTCTTTGGTTATTTCTGGGGAGAGGATCTATAAAAATATGGGCAATATTTCATTATTTTACATACACATGTACCTCTAATTTAAAACAAATAAAAAATGAACTATGGATGTGGCCAATTTTTCCATAGGCTGAAGCTACTAGAAGAAAGCTACTATGTGAAACCACCAGATGATTTCTAAAGAAATTGACTTATCCTGCCTTGGCTGTTAGAGCTCCAGAGATGCTCAGCTGGGCCAGAGACATGTGACATCAAGAATATTAATAGCAGGTAATGTGAATACATTCCTGGAACTCATCAAGCAGAAGATCTGAGGGTCACCAGGAAGGAAAACCCTTTCTTCTACCTCTGCCTACATCTTAAAAACACAAAGTAGTGAAATGCACATTTAGATCCATGACTAGACTGTTACACAGGACTTGAGTTTCATTCTTCCTCCCATCCTTTCCTTCCTTTCTTTACCCTTTCCATGAAGGAGTTACTGCAAATACAAGGACTCAGTATAGCAGGGGAGGGGATACAAATGTAGTGGCATGGAGTTCTGGGCTCCTTGAACTGAAGGAATAAAGGAATACTCCTTGGACAAGCAGAACTTCTCTCTACAAGTCTACTTTTATTCAGTGCTTCTGGCAGAATAAAGCCTCATTCACTTTTCACCTTGATAGATTTTTCTTTTTGCCATCCCTACATGTCTTGCTTCACTGAGCATCTATGATATTATCTCTATTATTCCTTCAGACACATTTTTCCCCTTAGGCCTTTAGTCATAAATTCAGGCAGCTACCGTTTTCTTTCTGGCCTTTTTGATTATTGATGCATGTTGTCTTTAGATACGAACCTTGATTCCCACCTATTCTGTTTAGATCTATTTCTACTATATACTTCCCTTCAAATGTCTATTGAGGACTTTTGGATCATGTCAAGGAGGACAGTGAGAAAGATGCCTACATATGCTTTGGACAGAATTGTGCCCTGTCCCTCCTCTATTCATATATTGATCGCCAACCTGTAATACATTTCCAGTTGTTTTCCAGGATGTCACCAGGAAATACTTCAGGACATTTGGTGATCTTTGTGGCAGAGTAGGAAATGTGAGTCAAGGAACAAAGGGACAGTGAGGCATAATGGTATGTTACAAGGAGGAGGGAAGAGAAAACAGGAGTGGATTTCAGCTCCCTATTAAACATCTGAGCTGGCTCTTGTGTCTGAGCACAGGGATTGGTAGGCAAGCTGAATCTTCCCATTCTAGCTTCAGCTAGAACAAAATCACAGAGGGAAAATCCTCTGACTATTCAGATTTGCATAGTAATTGAAAGAAAGGAGCTCTAGTGAGTCTGATTAAAACTATTTGTTTTAGGTCTCTCAATTGTCTGTTTGATTCTGGGTGTATCACTATACTTTAGTTCTATTCATGGAAGGAGGATATGTATATATTTAGTTGTAATAATTAAATGAGATAAAATGTAATGTTATAGTTAATGAGATATATATGTAATAACACTGAGCACATTGGTAGGTATTGCGGTAGGACCAAAATCAAATACTGGAAACAAGGACAGGGAAAGGAAACTCTATTCAAATTTTCAGAAGCCTTTCCAGCCAGCCATGATTTATATCACCCTTCTATTTGTGTTCTATGCTAAGAATAGAGCTCATCAAAGCAAATTATCTTGTGAAGAGGGCTACAGAAGGCTTTTGAACCAGCCAGTTGATGTGTTCTGAGAAAGCAGGAAGTGCAGACCCACTGCAGCCAACCAATTGGCTGAGCGTTTGTTTTGCAGTTCAGATTATTTATTTTCTGTGATCCAGAAATTGTCTAAATATTTTAATTATGTCTCCATTGTATTTTAATGAGCCAATGAATTCTTTTACCCACTCTTTATTCTACAATGGGCCAATAATTATAATATGCAGAAAATCTTTTTAAATGCCAGGAATCAAAACTCTACAGAGCTCTTTCCTGGATAGTAAAATGAATGTGCTAATTTTGTTAATTAACAAGCATCTTTGAACACCCACCGTGTGGTGATCCCCACACAGGATGAGAACAAAATATAATACAAAAGAACCAGAAGACTTCCTTAGTTTTATTTCAAAATGAAGAGAAATGAAATCATCTCACCTTGTTTGTTCATTTATTCACTTAGTTACCGTTGGCAGAATAAACATTGTTATCCAGGCATTGTGCTGGGCATGTAGTAACTGAATGTGATTGGAACATAAAAGGAGAAGAAAGGATTAGAAAGAGGTGATTGAGGTAAATGGGGTGAGATCACAGGGATTTTATGTAGACTGGGGGTGCCATTCATCATTTTAAACAGGATATAACATGGGTAGATTTACATGTGACAAATGACTTTGGCTACAATGAGGAAGACAGATTTTAGGAAGGGTTATTGGCTATGGTAAGACTACTGTGATTTTACAGAACATGGTGACAATGAAACTAGAGACAGTGGCTGCTTAAGGATTCCTCTTTTCCATCTTTTTTACTTAAGATTTCCAATAGGATCAATGACCTTTAATTTCAACAGAGATCTATGTTGCTCCAGGGAAGGTGACTTACCCTGTGGTGTGATGGGGATAGAGCCTTGACTAAGGCTAATTCAGTTACTTTGGATTTAGAAGAATGGAATGTATTAATTAACATAGACTAAGTTGTGGCGGCATAGCCATCACAACATGAACCAGCCTAAATTGGGGAGTGAGGATTGAGAAAGGAAAGTACACTCAAGCCCAAGTGGAGACCAAGAGAAGTCTGGTTTATTTCACAGAAACAGCTCCTTTTAAAGGCACTCATCAACAGGAAGCTTTTAAAGGCACACAACAACAGGAATCTTTTAAGGGCACACAACAACAGGAAGCACCAAGCAATTGTTTTTATCTTTATGCAAAGACCGGATTTCCTGATTTACAGGTAACATCAGATCTGCGGCTAACGAGTTCCTGTTATTGCAGGGTCAAAGAACAAACAAGTTTAACAGTGTCCTTGAAAAGAAACAAAATGTTACATAGATTGTATCAATGCCTTAATTGTAGAGGAAGAAGTTATTTTTCAAATGTCAAATGCCAGTGGGCCATGACTGGCCCCCACACTAAGTCACATGTTTCACTTAGGTAGCTGGGGATGAGTGCAAAAATGAACATGTTACCTAAGAGAGTTCAAGAACAGTGAATGTCACATTTCACTAGGATCCTGTGACCAGAAACTCTGTTTTACTCTGGAAGGTATAGTGTGCAGATATTTGGTGGAGTTTATTGGAGATTTGGAAAGGAAGAGAGAATTGGCCTTTCTTTGTCAGAACCAATTGCAGGCAGTTTGCAGGGGCAAATTTGAGGTTTAAAGTAGTTTCCATGTGAACATCCAAGAACTTCCTGCTTAGGTAAAAATAGTTGGAATTGACACTAAGAATATTAGTGGTACTTCCCTGGCCGTCTCACCCTTAGCTCTTCTGACATTTGTTGTTTCTTGTACTTAAATCCTTTATATTTGGTATATGTAATTTTTTTTTACCGCTCAAGGTAGTAATTAAATCTATATGGGAGATTGATATTGCTTGAAAAATAGTCTAAATTGGGAGGATATGTGAGTTGTACCTAAACACTCCAGGAATATCAATATTTGAGAATCAGTAGAGGGAGATCAGGAGGGAGCCCCAAAAGCAATTGTTTGAAAATAAAAAATGTAACCAGTAGAATATAATATGGAATCTAAAAACAACAAAATTTCAAAGAGGAAGAATTACCAAAGTAAAGTAAGGGAAATTGGCAAGATAAGGGCTAAAGAGTGGCCAGAGATTTTCAGAGGGAGTATAAAGCCAACCAAGTGTGACCTTTGTTCCAATAAAGTACTATAAGCTGAAGCCAAACTGTAGTATCACCTTGATAAAATAGTCCAGACTATTCACTCATGTGAAAAGATAGCATGAGTTTTGGTTGCCTAATATTTTTTTAAACAAACTTTTTTGATTGGAAATTTCTCCAATATATCTTAGTGTCCCACGGCAGAGATTAGACACTCATTTTTTCCTAAACCTTCCTTGCAACTAGAGCACAGATGTTTAACTTGGCTTCACCAACCAGAGGCACCAACTTGAGATACTAATTCAAAAGACACTGATCTCAGGAAGGAAACACAATACAAGGCAAGGGTGCGGAGTCTCCCTGAATATATTAATAATCCTATACCTTATGAGCCATAAGATATCATATTCTTGATCTCACAATTTCACTACTAAAATCAGAAGTAATTGTGACAAGCAAAATAATTATACACTTATAAACATGGTCACCTAATAATTATCTAGCAAATGAAAAACTGGAAATGAACTGAATGTCCACCCTTAGTGAAATGGTCAAATGAAACCATAACACATCTACTTGATAGAATATTATTCAGTCTGTGGCTTTCACTTTAGTATTTTTTTTCTCTCATTGAGTTTATTGGTACATTTTAGGTATACAGTACAGTTACATTCATCACTGGGATCTTGTACCTCTACATGACAGGTCTTGATTCTCATGTTTTCCCCTTGTCCCTGCCCTTGCTTCACCCCTCCTCCCCTCCCCATTTACAAACACTTCATTTCCATTTTTTCATTTTCTCATATTTTTTTCTTTTCCCTTATTAGCTTTCCCCTACCCTTCCCACTTTCCCTACATCACATTAGTTTTTGGTACATAATAAGAATTAATTAAAGGAATGAATTGTTAAAGTGAAAATGATGGGGACTGTGCATGAAAAGTTTTATGATTTGATTTGATAATGTTCAGAAAAAGGGAAAATAAATTACATATATATACTGTATGTAATTACAGGTGGGAAAAGTAAAATTATATGTGCATGTGGACTCTACTTATATTCAAAACTAAAAAAATGAGAACAGTTGTGGTAGAGCAGGGAGTATGTGATTTATTTTTCTTACCCTTTAATATTGTGTTTTAGTCTGCATGGGCTGCTATAGGAAAATACCATAGACCAGGTGGTTTTTCACTATTCCAGAGGCTGGAAAGTCTAAAGCTAAGGCACTGGGAGATTCAGTGTCTGGTGAGGTCTTACATACTATTCATAGATGGGCATCTTCTTGCTGTGCACTTATATTGTGGAAAGGTTGAGGGAGCTCTCTGGTGTTCCTTTGGAAAGGGCACTAATCCCATTCATGAAGGTTCTACTTTCATGACCTTTTCACCTCCCCAAGACTGCATCTACAGCACACTCACATTAGGGATGAGGTTCCAACATACTACATTTTTGCTACGCTAAAATAAGTTAATTTAAAAGTATCAAAAACAGTCAGATAAATCCAGTGCAATTTTTGCCTTGCTCTGGGCTCTGACTGTCCTCAGGCAATTTTGTCATTTTTGGCAATTTTATCAACAGGCTTCAGGTGGAAAGATTTTATTGTTTAGCCTACCAAGCCAGAGAAAATCATGACTCACATTTCAGGAAGTTGGTTGCTTCTGTGACATTGTAATCCATCAACACTTTTTCTGGAGACTCCCACATCCATACACCTTCAAAGAGAAATGTGAAAGAACACTGACAAGGGGATTTGTCCGGGGAGCTATCGTCTGCTTTTTTGACAGTTTTAATTAGCATCTGAGAAGCAGCTGCATCTGGGAAGAGGCTCTGAAGCCTGTATCAGCTGGGTTGTATTCAGGTGTGTGCAATAACAAGTCTCACTAGAGTGGCTCACATGCTCTCAAGCACTTTTATTTTCCCAACTTCACAAGAACTCTGAAGGCAAGTAGTCCATTGTGGCTTGGTGGCTCACTGTTCAGAAATCCAGGCGTTTTTAGTCTTATTGTCTGTGTATAGCTAGTATGTTCCTAGCTCCAAAAAGGCTCCTGTCTGCTTTCATTCCTGGCAAAAAGATGAGCTGCCTGCAGAGTTTTTAATTATGTTGCCTTGGGCACAGAATTGTGTCACAGACCAACACTTAGCTTCAAGGAATGAGTGGACATTGTCTTTAAGTCTCTGTTTCAAATTCTCTATTTATTTAAAAAAAAAGTGCAATGAACTTTCTTATGTAGTTGTTATGAGAATCTAATAAGCCTCACACTTGAATATGTAATGTGCTCATAGTTTAGATGGTGTCAGGACTCCAGGGAACCACAGGTGGAGTTGCATTCAAATGAGATTCTCCTGTAATTCCAAATCTCTTGGAGAATATCTTATCTATCTATCTATCTATCTATCTATCTATCTATCTATCTATCTATCTATGTTTTTTGCTTTTCTAAAATTAAATTTTAAATTTAAAAAAAAAATCAATGCACATCCATAGTTGAGAGACAAATATTTCTATAAGACACAATGAAATGAATCATTCTTTGTCTTCCACACTGCCTTCAGTTCTTAGGATTGATTCTTTAAAAGCAATCACTATGAAATGTTTGAGAGTGGTATGCCTGCTGAAATTTATCTTTTGATTTTTAAATAATACATTTCTATATATGCCTAATGATATCAGTATCATGTATCTATTGATATCTATTAATATTTAAATCTTAATATTTATTGAAAAATTACTATTCCTTACTATATCTATTGAAAAACTACAATGAAAAAAATAGAATTTTTGCTGTCCTACACTGTACCTCCCACCACATACATATAATTCCCTTTTCATTACAAATTATTGTACCAATCACCATTTTGATTAAGCCATTATTCACTGTTAACCTCATTCATAACTAAGTCATATAATTCCTGTTATAATTAAACTTTGTTTTGACTAAAGTTAACAATCACCCACTTTTCAGAGTTTGAATGTACCTATCAATTGACATACAGATTTAATGCAATCCCAATAAAAATTCCAATAGATTGTTTAGAGATGTAGAGAAAATTCATATGGAATCAGAAGAGACCCAGAATAGCAAAATCAATTCTGGGTAAAAATAGCAAAGTGGGAGGCATAACTATCCCAGACCTGAAGTTGTATTTCAAAGTTACTGTTACGGCTTATGTTTAGCTGTCTCCCTAAAGCCTCATATAGATGAGGGGGGCTTTCGTTCTGGAGGTGGCTGAATCTAGAATGTGTGATACTGGGATTAAGGGCATGTGGTTACCAAAGCACTACATGTTAGTGATTCATTTGGCACTGCCCTAATCTCGATAGTCTGAATGGGATAAAAGGGGCAAAACGATACTATTGAGATCCCTTGCTGCTTTTGCTAGCATGTGGGTGCCATGAACTGTTTCTCCTCTGCAATGCCCCTCTGCCATGTGCCACTTTGCCTTGGAGCTAGCTGATTATGGATTGAAACCTCTACAAAGTGTGAGCTAAATCCTTTCCCCTTTAACTTTGGGTGTCAGATATTTTGTGTCAATAACAGAAAAGTAATTAACACAGCCTTTTAATAAATGGTGTTGGGAAAACTAGCTATGTGCATGCAGAAGATTGAATATAGCCACATATGTCTTACCATATACTAAATTAAAATAAAAATGGATCAAAGAACTAAATATTAAACCAGAAACACTTGACCTGTTGGAAGTTAAAATAGGTTGAAGTCATTGGTATAGGTAAGGACTTTCTGAACAGAATCCTAGTTGTACAGGAAATAGTTCTGAGAATTAGCAAATGGGATCATACCAAATTAAAAATTTTCTTCACAGCAAAAGAAACAACTAATAGAGTGAAAAGATAACCTTCAGAATGGGAAAAAAACAATCTTGTCAGTGACTCCTCAGACAGGAGACTCATATCTGAACTATATAAAGCACTACCCCAACCCCAAGACCCAAGCAAAAAATGGGCAAGTGAAATGGAAAGTCACTCATAGAAGTAAAAATGGCCAATAAGTACATGAATAAATGTTTGCCATTACTGGCCATTGGAGAAATGCAAATTAAAGAAACAGTGAGATTCAATCTTATCCCCGAAAGAATGGCCATCATCAAGAAATTAAGTAATATCAAATACTGGAGAGGTTACAGGGGAAAAAGAACCTTTCTACACTATTGGTGTGAATGTAATCTATTACAATCTATATGGAAACCAGGGTGAAGATTCCTACAAAACCTGGAATTAAAAGTTCCATTTGACCTAAATGTTCCCCTTCTAGGTATCTTCCCATAAGAGTTTAAAATGTCATATTGTAGAGACAAATGCATACCAAGTTTATAGCAGCACAACACACAATAGTTAAATCTTAGCTCATAAGAGGTCTATATGTCCATCAACAGATGAATGGATAAAAAATGTCTGGTATTTACACACAGTGGGGTACTACTTTGCCATAGAGAAAGATATACTTGAGTCATTTGTAGGGAAATAGATGCACCTTGAGACCATAAAATTAAGTGAAATAAATCAGTCACAGAAGCTTCAGTACTACATGGTTTCTCTTAGATGAGAAACCTAGAGTAAAAATAAAAAGCCAAATAACATAATAGGAAGTAGCAAGGTAGGACTTTCTCAAAGGGGAGGGGATCAAGACATGTGGGCAGGGCAAAAAGAGCTGGGAGGAAAGGGAGAGATAGGTATGAAAAAAGAAATTAGGATGTGTTATGTACATATACCAACTCAATACAAGGATTGTAAACATTATGTACTCTAAAGGTGTGCAAAAAAAGAAGGGTATCAAGAGATAGATGAAGGGAGGGAAGGGAAAGGAGATGAAAAAGAGAATTAAGATATGTTTTGTTCATGTGCCAACTTCCCATAAGTATGTAAATATTATGCAGTATGCACATGTACTAATAAGCTAAAATAAAATTTTGCAAAATCATGAAGAGAAAAAAAAGTTCACATGAAGCAATTTATAGCTTTGAAATTTTAGTGGCATTTATCACACAAGTAGAAAAAAATCTGAAAATTCATATAGAACTATATGCAAACCAGAAACAAAGCAATCATGACTAAAAAGAACAGAATTGGAGTCTTCACAAAGCTTGATTTCAAAATACATTACAAAATTCCAATAATCCAAGCAGTATGGTATTGTTATATAGATACGTAAACCAATGGAACAGAATAGAGAGTGAAGGCAAAAGTCTATGTTTATAGGATCTGCTAGTTTTTGATATAAGTGCCAAGGATACACAATGAGGTAAGGATAGTCTTTTCAGTAAATAGTATTGAAAATACTGGATTTCCAAAAGAAAAACAGCAAAAGCAACTCCAAATCTTGACCTCTATCTTAACACCCCTCATACAAATTAGACTTAAATTGATTAAAGACTTCACATAAGGTATGTAACCAACTCCTATAAGGGAAGTTGGAGGATAAGCTATTTGACATTGGATTTAACAATTTTTTTGAATATGACACCAAAAGCACAGGCAGCAAAAGCAAAAACAAATAAGTGGAGCTATATCCCATGACAACGCTGAGCAGAAGAGGAAATAATCAATAAAAGCACACAGTCAAATATTCCAATTAAATAATAAGCAAAGTCTTAGACTTTTTTTTTCCCAAAAGAAGCCATACAAACAGCCAACAGATATGTGCAAAGTCATCACTTATAATCAGGAAAATGCAAATCAAAATCCAATGAAATGTTTCTTCACACTTGTAGCATGGCTGTGATCAAATGAAGAGATACTTTGGTGGACAATAGGAGCAAAGGGATCCATTGTACACTGTTGGTGATAATGTAAATTGGTGAAGCCATGGCAAACAGTATGAAAGTTCCTCAAAAAATTAAATTTAGAGCTACCATATGACTCAACTTCACCCTTGGGTATTTAGCTGAAGAAAATGAAATTAGTACCAGAAAAACATATCCATACTCCCATACTCATTGAAGTATTATTCATAATAGCCAAGATATGGATAAAATCTAAGTATCTGTTGGTGGATGTATAGATACAGAAAACATAGTATAGTACACAATGAAATATTATTCAGCCACGAAATAAACAAAGAAAATCTTGCCATTTGCAAAAACAGATGTAACTAGAGGGCACTGTTCAGCAAAATAAACTAGGCATTAAAAGACAAGTATTATATGGTAAATTTAATAAGTGAAGTAAAAAAAAAGAAACTTATAGAAACAGAAAGTAGAACATCAGTTGCAAAGATTTAAGAAAGGAGACATATTAGTCAAAGTTAATAAAATTTCAGTTACAAAATGGATCAGTTTTGCTTAAGCTAATTTTCAGCATAGTAGTTGTGGTGAATCCTGTAATATACACCAGCAATTTGCTAAGAGAGCAGATCTTCAGCATTTGCACGAATATAAATAAATAGGTAATTATATAAGGTGATAGTTATGCTGATTAACTTCATTATAATAATGATTCCACAATGTGTGTGTGTGTGTG
>NW_022900932.1:39378128-39462709 GCF_012274545.1 Fukomys damarensis
ATCCTATCTTCTATATCTGAAATTCTATCTTCGCAATCTTTTATTCTGTTGCGTACACTTTCAATAGAGTTTTTAATCTCCTGGATATCTGTTTGAATCTGTTTTATGGATTCCATTTCTTTCCTCTGTTGGGCATTCATTGTTTCCATTTCTTTCTTATGCTGAGTCTTCATGGCTTCTATCATAGTCTTGAGCTCATCTATTTTTTTGTCAGTTTCTACTCGAATCATGACTTCCATTTTGCTCATCATCTCTCTGGTTAACTGGGAAATTATTTCTGATTTGAATTTTTCTAGAGCCTGATTGATCTGTTTTGTTACTGCCTGTGCTATGGGTGCAGGGAGTCCTGTTGGTTCACTGTCAGACTTTTCATCCTCATTTGTCCTACTATTTGCCATTGGTGAACTGGAAGTCTGTTTTTGTGTCTTGCATAAGTGTTTCCTGATTTTATTTTTATTGTTGGGTTGTCTTCTTTAATTTCTGGGTATTACTAAAATCTTCCTAATATAGTTGCGTTTTAGCTTTTGAGTTTCTAATGACTCATAGAGATCCTCATTTTCATAATATCAGAGAAAACATCTTTTTAAATCAATTACAACCCTTTATCCCAATTGATACATTCAGCAGCCAAATAGCATCAGGCACAGCTTGCAAACTGACCACTTGTGGTAGTCATTAATGTATCACCTTTAACTCATGTGAATTAAATTAATCAAGAAGCATTAATATAGTTGCATTTTAGCTTTTGAGTTTCTAATGACTCATAGACATCCTCATTTTCATAACACCTGAGAAAACAACTCTTTAAATCAATCACAACCCTTTATCCCAATTGATACATTCAGCAGCACAGCAGAATCAGGCACAGCTTGCAAACTGACCACTTGTGGTAGTCATTAATGTATCACCTTTAACTCATGTGAATTAAATTAATTTCAAGAAGCAGCCCATAGTATGTTTGCAGTGAATATGCTTTTCAATATAGCATCTTTACCATTTAGGATGGGGGGTTAGACTTTGAATGAGAGGATTAGATAAGTGAAAGAATTGGAGCAGGTTTGAAGTGAATCCAGAGGATGTAGTATTACCTTACTATCTTTACAAAGCTTTTAACTTCAGGGGGGATAGAGAGAGTGCAGGAATAAGGACAGGAATATATCCCCTTAACAGTAACAGGCACTTGCCTTCCCTTGAAGGTGCAGAGCCATGAGTGAGGTAAAATGACTGGAGAAAAGAACATAAAGAGAAACCCCCCCTAAAAAGAAAAAATAATAAAAGAAGAAGTCTGAGTTAGGGCAGGAGCTGGAATAAAAAGGGAGATGAGGAGAGCTAGGTGGAGCAAGAGACTGAGTTGGAGAGAGAGGACAGAAAAAAAGAAAGAAATTTTAGGGTGGAATAAGGAAAAGAAAAAAGAGAGAGAGAGAGAAAAAAAGAATTTGAAGGGCCTCTTTCAGATTGTCTCTGTTCTTGTATTATACCACATGTACAACCATATGCAGAACTGAATCCCCTGGTCTCAGCTAGCCAGTGGCAGTTCCCCATGACTGAGACTGAACACAGTCTACAAGGCCTAACTTGAGTTGCTCTACCCTCAGGGTTGAACTCCACTCAGTTCTATTACATGTTTCCCCTGCCCTTCCTTTAAAGATGTTCAAAGTTGGGAGCTCAGAAAATACCCTTCATGAGAACCTATGCCTCTGCTGAGTTGGTCTAAGGACTGGCCCAATCAGGAGATTTGGGAAAGGGGGGGAGGTCGTGGGGGTGTTTCAAGGGCGCCTGCATGGCTACCTTCCTTACTGGGTCTGTTGTCACACAGTCCAGGAGGTCACGCACCCGCCGGGTGATCTCAGGCAGGCAGGCAGCTGAAGAGACCCCCTCTGGGGTCTTTGGGCCCTTACTGGGTCTGTTGTTGCACAGTCTGGGAGGTCGCGCACCCGCCGAGTGATCTCAGGCAGGCAGGCAGCTGAAGAGACCCCCTCTGGGGTCTTTGGGTCCTTACTGGGTCTGTTGTTGTTCAGTCCAGGAGGTCGCGCACCCACTGGGTGATCTCAGGCAGGCCTCCCCTTTGCTTCTAACATTTATCCTATTGCTCTTGACATCTTCTGAAGCAGTTCTGAAAATCCTCCTTCTTTAGGGTCTTTTTGAGGTGTGATTCAAAATATATGGATTGCTGCTGCTGAGTGTCATACAAAGGAAAGGCAGGATCATAAAAACATTACAAGGGCTGGGGATTTAGCCCAGCGGTGCCGTCACTTGCTTCACAAATGCAAAGTCCAGAGTTCAATCCTTGGTACCAAAATAAAACAGAACAGAACAAAACAAAACAAAAATTGCTGGTGCAACCACTATAGAAATCAATACGCAGATACCTCATAGAGCTGGGATTAGAGGTTTTATTTGACCCAGCTATCCCTCTACTGGATATCTTTCTGAAAGAATTAAAAGAATCATATCACAGTGATATATGCACACCCATGTTTATAGCAGAACAGTTTGTAATAGCTAAAACTTGGAAACAGCCCATTTTTCCCATCAGTTGGAAACTGGATAAAGAAGATGTGGTTTTTCTATAAAATGGAATATTACTCAGCCATAAAGAATGAGAAATTAGAGTCATTCATAGGAAAATGGGTACATATTGAAGATATACTCCTAAGTGAAATAAATAAGTCACACGTGTAAATACCGAATAGTTTTCTGGTGTGAAAAACTATAATAGTACACAAGATCCTAATGGGATAATTAACAATATGAAATAGGAAAAAAAAGTTCTAAAGGTGTAGGGGGCGTGGGAAGGGTAAGGGAAAGGTAATAAGGGAAAAGAAAAAAAAACATGAGAAAATGGAAATAAAGTATTTGTAAATAGGGGAGGGAGGAAGGGATGAAGGGAGGGCAGAGTTAAGGGGAAAAAATGAGAACCAAGACCTGTCATGTAAAGGTACAAGATCCCAATAATGAATGCAACTGTACTGTATACCTAAAATGTACCAATAAACTCAATGAGAAAACAAACAAATGAACAAAAAACCAAAAAATTATAATGTGTCATTGTCTACCTTATTCAGTGGATCCAGCATGGTGTGACTTTAGGCTCTTCTCCAAAGTCAAAATGATTGCGAAAGGTAAACATTTTAAATGATTTCAAGACATGGAAGAAGCCACAACAATGCAGGTAGAGACACTTATGAAGTAGAACTTCCAGAATTACTTCATAAAATGGCAAAAACAGTGGTGTAAGTGTTTTTCAAAGTAAGTTGAAACGCAGTATTTTCAGGGGCTTAATGATAGCTTTTTACTATAATAAATGATATTTACAGTATTACCTCAATACTGTTGAAAAAAGGATGATGTGTATTGGATATGCATTTGTATTAACTTCAGTGAACATTTATTACATGTTTCTTTGCAGTATTAAAGAAGATGTGAGGTGATAATATTTATCTTTCTGTAATTTGCAATTCACAAGTTAATTTAGTTGAGAAGAAGAGAGAGATGATTCCAATTTAAGAAAAACTGGGGAAAATGTCATCCTGGAGGCATACTAAATAGGAGGGTTGTCATACCTGGTTCCATTTCTTCCCTTGCAACTATTAGAAAGCTGAATAGCACTTTATTCTCAATGTAGGACCAGAAAAATACAAAGTCGCTCTGTGAAAGAAGAGGTGAGTACCAACACCATGCCCACTTGGAAGCAGGTTAGTACTGTATTACTTAAGTGTCTACAAGGTGTATGGAATACGGTTGCACATTGGCCTGTGCTCACTCTAAGCAATTGGGTGGTTTAGTGTATGATATGATTCTAGCTGCTGTTTAAGAAGCTTTCTCTCTCCTTCTTCTCTTCTAATAGGTTCAATTATTTTGCCTCAAAAAATTTAGGTTCAGTGGTACTACATTAGGAAGGCCCAGTGAGCAGTTAGCTTCAGCTGAATAATAGAACCACATGTTCAAAAATTCTCAGAGGTCATTTTTGTTGTTCTCCCTCTCTCCTTTGGTATTTGTGATGGACTACTACTCAACATGAGCACAAACACTTACCTAATTAGAGAAGTCTCCACTTTCCAAGGAAGTCTATCACTTGTAGGACAAGGCACAATATTACAAAGTTTGTTCTCATTCTAAATTGAAGTCATTGAAACACACACTGTTTTTGAGCATTATAAATTTCTTATTCTTTTTTTTTACAATATGCAAGAATGTTAAAAATTCCAATTTTTGAAGTCAACCTTGAGGAAACTCCTCATGAAACAAATATATCCTTGTTTTCCTTTATTTCCAACTGTCTACTTTAAACTCTGGCTTTTATTTCAATAGCAGCTTTGTAGTCTACAAGGCGCAGAATAACAATAGATACATTTCTAGACAAGAACAGAAAATGCTGATATTTTGATTCCCAGTCAACCTAGCAGCACTGAAGGATAAAAGCCCAGCTTTTCAAATAAAATACTTTTCACAGAAAAGCTGCTTTTCAGTTTTTATACAGAAGGGCTTCTGGAAATTAACTTACAAGTTTTATTGAGTGCTTAATACTTGTTCAGACAAGCAGCATTGGGATTCAAAGAGGCGAAACACTTGGGCACAGACTGAAGGATCTTACTGTCTAGCTAAGAGGTCAATGGTTTATATTTGAAATGAAATCAAATGCTGCATGGCAGGTTAGAACATAAATACGACTTTATTTTTACACTTAAGAAACTCTTTTAGCATTTTCTGATTGAGAAAGGTTGACCTGATGGATTGAGTCTAAAGTGAAAAATATTTACTCACTTGTGCAGTTTCATACCAGACCAATATAAGTCTAGAAAGAGTCCTTCTTTTTGTTGTTGTATCATATCTATTTGATCTAGGTCATTTCTGTACAATAAAAATGTAATGCAAACCATATGTGTAATTCAAAAATTTCTAGTAGCTCTGTTAGGATATAGGAACAATTAACTTTAATAAGTCATTGAACCCATTATATCTAAAGTATTATCACTACAATATTATCCACATGAAAATTGAGATATTTTTATTTTTAAAACAAAAATCTTTAAAATCTTTATCATTTTAATGTCCACATGAAAATTAAGGAAGTACTCTAAATTATTTTTTAGAAAAAATTCTTTAAATCTTTGTATATTTGAGAAACTAGTGTAGTTCAATTTAATTATTAAATTTTTATAAGTAATATTGCATTTTTTCAGATTTTACAAAATATATATTGAAAAAGTAATTTACATGGTCAAGTTATTACACATTTTTCCAATAACAATGGCACCTATTAATTTTAAAATTAAAATTAAATAAAAATTAACAGTGCAGTTTCTCAATTGCCTAGTGATGAATGAAGTATCAAATAGTCACTCAAATGTAGCTGATCGCCACTGTGTTGTAGAATGTAGGTCTAAGGAACAAGGTCATACTGAGGATGTTAGTATTGGATGTCTTTATGATTTAGTATGGATCTAAGGCAAATTTATGGATTTTTGTAAGTCTCTCTCATAGTTTATTTCAAAAATATACCAAGTAGGGTATAAAACATATACAAATAACTGTATATCTCAGTGAATGACAAAATAAAGACATTTATGTAACTGTCTCTGTACCAAGAGAAGATCATTACCAGCACTGCCCCAAACATTTTCATGCCTCCTCCTGGTTATCAACACCCCTCCAAGATTACTCCTACCTTGTTTCTATCACAGCAAATTTCTCTTTTTGAACTTTTTCAAACTAGAATTACAGGGATGCATTTGTCTCATATTTATATTTAATGAGATTCATTCATCATTTTGCATTTATTTATTGCATTCATTATTTTTCACATCTACTATTTTTCATTCATTTATACAGATTATTCTTTCATAAAACCATATCAGGGTTTATCTATCCATTCTATAATTGAAATATTTAAAAATTTTTTTTATTGTCTCCAGTTTTTGACTGGAAGCAAAAGCTATGCTACCATTTGGATTCTTATACCTAAAGGTTTGCTATGTGTGGAACTGTGGGCATGTTTAATAGTCACGGGCAAGTTTTACCATGTGCTTGTGGAAATTGGTCCTCTCAACAAAATTTAATAATGAAAGTTCACATTGTTCTTCATCTTTGACAACCCCAATTTTTTATATTAATTGTACTTATTTCTGTACTTGTGATGTATTTGATCACTAATGAAATAAGACATATTTTCATGTATTTTTATGCACTTAGCAATCGTGTTTTAGAAACTGATATTTCAAGTCTTTTGTTTATCTCTTTTCTACTGGATTGCCTATCTTTCCTGATTGATTAGTAGTTTTTTTTCTTTACATATCCTGGATATGTGTTCTTGTTATAGGTCTGTATTACAAATATCTTCTCCCAATTTGTGGCATGTATTTTTACCCTCTGGGTAACATCTTTGTATGTAGACAAATTACTGACTTAAATGTTGTTCAAAATGTCAGTATTTTAGTTGTGTGCAGCTTACACTTTGTGTGTAACTTAAAAAATCTTTTGCAACTTCAAGGTCATGAATATATTTTCCTGTATTACCTCCTGAAAGCCTTAACATTTAAATCACTAACATTTATATGTACAATTTACATGAAATTTAATTTTGTATATGTCATTAAGGGTCAAGATTATTTTTTCCAATATGAATATCTAATTAACTCAACATATTTTATTGCAAAAATAATCCTTTCTTCATTCTATTCATCTCTGTTATGAATCAGATGTTCATTTTTGGCAGGACCTCTTCTGGGCTTTCCGTTCCATTGAGTTCTTTCTATTCCATTGATCTGTTTGTTTATCTTTTGCTATTATCTTACTCCCTTGACAATTGTAGCACTATAAAAAGACATTTTTGGTAGAAAAATTCTGCCAACTTTGTTAATTTAAAGCATTTTTTATTAATCATAGCCTGTTGCATTTCCATATGTATATTTCAGACACAACAAATTTCTAACATTTACAAGATAACTTTTTGAGATTTTTGATTGAAAATATATTGCATTTAGAGATCAATTTTAAGAACAATTAACTTCTGTTTTTATTAGTTTTTATTTCTTTAATTTCTTGTTATATCATTGTAATTCATAATCATTACATTAGCCTTGAGGAAATGGCACATATACATATCTTTATTATTTTTACTTTTTCTTTCCCTACCTGCACTCTTTTCTCCCCATATCTTTACAGCATCAAATTTTCTAATCCCTGATGATGGTATGCCTATTTATTTAGACCTTCATTACATTCTATCAATATCTTTTTGGAAATTGCTGGTAGAGTTGTCTTATACATAATTTGTTAGAATTATTGCTATTTTAAAAAACATTTTAAAGTAATATAATTTAATTTTTTCTCATCATATTTCATTGTTAATATATAGAAGTATGATTAATAATTGATTAAAAACTACAAAAGTCATTTAGCTACAATAAATAACAGGTTTTTCTTCTTTTTTAGTTTCTTTTTTTCTCTCATTGAGTTTATTTGTATATTTTAGGTATATAGTACAGTTACATTCATCATTGGGATTTTGTACCTTTACATGACAGGTCTTGGTTCTCATTTTTTACCCATACCCCTGCCCTCCCTTCACCCACTCCTCCTTCCCTATTTACAAAAACTTTATTTCCATTTTTTCATTTTCTCATGTTTTTTTCTTTTCACTTATTTCCTTTCCCCTACCCTTCCCACTTCCCCTACACTTTTAGCCCTTTTCTTCCTATTACACATTGTCAATTATACCATTAGGATCTTATTTACAATTATAGTTTTTCACATGAGAGAATCTATTCAGGATTACACATGTGTGACTTATTTATTTCACTTAAGAGTATAAGCTCAATATGCATCCATTTGAGAAAGAATGGGAGCTATCAAGAAATCAACCAAAAGCAAATGTTGGCAGGGTTGTGGGGAGAAAGGAACCCTTCTCCATTGTTGGTGGGAGTGCAGACTGGTGCAACCACTATGGAAATCAATATGGAGATACCTCAAAGAACTAGGATCAGAGGCACAATTTGACCTAGCCATCCCTGTACTGGGTATCTTTCCAAAAGAATTAAAAGAATCATATCACAGTGATATATGTGCACCCATATTTATAATGCCCACAGTATGTAATAGCTAAAATTTGGAAACAGCCCATTTGCCCATCAGTTGGAGACTGCATAAAGAAGATATGATTTTTCTATAAAATGGAATACTACTCAGCCATAAAGAATGAGAAATTAGAGTCATTCATAGGGAAATGGATGTATATTCTTTTTTAGTTTCAATCCTTGTGTTTTTTCCTGACAACTTTTTCTATCTCCTGGCTGTCTAGTAGTAAAAAGATGACAAGACAAGGCATTCTTGCTTTGTTTCTGGTGACAAAAGAAATTGTGATGATCATAGAGATTTTTCTAAATATATTTTTTTCATAGAAAAATAGTGATTTACTAGTTTTCTAGGATGTTTTATAGCAATCAAGTTCTGAGTCTTAATTTTTGCTATGTATGATTGTGTGAGTATTTTTCTTTGTTAGTTTAATTAGTGACTGATTTTTAGATTGTTATTCTAATGTTGCTTTTCTGACATAAATCTTGGTCATTATGTGTTTTCTTTTTTATGTAACTGGATATATCAATTTGGTAATATTTTATTTAGTATTTTATAGATCTTTTCATGAGGAAGATTTTCTTTTAAAATTATGATCAGGCTTTTCTTTTTAAAACTAAAGTTATACTCAGTATTAGTTACCTTGCTCTTGCTGGGAAAAAATATCAAAAAATTAAAATTTAAAAAAGAAGAGGTTATTTGCTCTACAGTTTCCAGTGGGTTTCGTCCAAAGCTGGCTAGATCCAAGTCAGGACATGAGGGTGAATGGGTCTGGCAGAGGACAGCCAGCTGCTCATACCATGAGTGCCAGGAAGCAGAGAGAAAAAGATGTAGCAGGAATAAAAAACAAATGCTCCTAAATCACACCCCCACTAATGTAGCCTCAAATGGCATATTTAGCCATGAACTCATCAATGAATTAATCCAACAATGGGTGCAGTTTCCCAGGATCTAGTCACCTTACAAAAGCTTCATCTCTGAATATGAGATTTTGGGGACATTTTCTGTTTTACATGCTGTTCCTGGTTCCCCCAAAATTCCTATCCATCTCACTATGCAAAAATATATTTAATCCTTCTCTAAGAGTCATCAACAGTTCCAATATTCCTGACAAGTTCAAGGTCAAAATCTTCACCTATACTTAAGGCAAATTTTTACCTTTGAGCCCCTGTTTAAAAAAAAAAAATAGTTAAATACTTCCAATACAGAATGACACAGAGTAAACATTCCTATTTCAGAGGAGAGAAATAGTAGGATGCAAAATAATCAAAACAAAGCAAAACTGAAATCCAGCAGGACAAACATTAAATCCTGCAGCTCCATATCCAGCATCTTTAACAGGGTGTGAAGAGATTTGAGTTCCAAAGGGCTTGGTTAGCCCTGTTCTATGACCTTGTAACTTGTAGACCACAAGGCCTCTTTCCTGGGCTAACTCCACTCATTACTTGTAGTTTTTCTTAGCAGACATTCCATGTTCCAACATCTCCAGCATTCTGGTGTGTCCATTGTATGTTCCTCATCATGCTCTTAGTTTCATTGACTGCTGTCTGAGGAGAATACTGCTTGGCCTCCCCACCCTCCTTTCCAATCTCGGTGAAACTCTCTCTGACAGCACAACTCTTGCATGCTACAAAAAAGCAGTACTATGTGTATGATGCCAAATTCTCCTATCAGCTCAAACAATAGCCTGGCCTCCTTGGACCATGACTTCAGTGGCTTCTAAGTGCTTGGATAGTTGAAGTTAGGTGGTCCTAAATAGCAGGGAACCCTGGGGTCTCTTCTCAATTAAAGTCTTTCAAAGGAATTTACATTTTATATCCCTGAGCTTGGAATGGTTGGAGCCTGGCCATCTCCTGAAATGCATAAAATGCACCTTGCCTATTGTCCTCATGCAAAGGACTTAGCTTCTTTTTGATGCGAATCTTTTTGGCAACTATGCTTTTTTTTAGACCCAACTTTATATTTTTCTATTTTCTCACCAATCCATAACTTTTTCAAGTCATCAGGCTCTTCTTTTTGCTCCCAATTCTCATTGTAAAGCTGGTTTAAAAAAGCCAGAATTGACCATGCTGTAGCCCAAATATTAAACTTTCTTAAAATTTCTTCTACTGGATTAGTTAGGCCACCACTTTTAAATTCAGCCTCACACAGTCATAGGACATGAAAACAACATAGATTCTTGGTGAAAATAAAACATGTGTGGTCTCTAGTCCAGTTTTATAGAATCCCTTTTTCCAGCTGGAGCTTTATGAGGCTGATCTTTACTGACTGCATTGTTATAAACATTCTGGTCTTCTGTACCCCACAACAGGTGCTCAACAAGCTTTGCTTGTAGCATTGTAAGGCATTTCTAGCCAACATCTCTGAGCCTTGCCAAAGTACTACACACCAGTCACAAAGTCATATGTCACTATAGTCTCAGCAACAACCCTACTTTTCTAGTGCCAATTTTCTGAGTTAGTGACTGACCCATCACTGTAACAAAATACCCAACAACTGCAACTTAAAAGAGAAAAGTTTATTTAGGTCTTAGTTTCTAGTGGGTTTAGTCCAAAGGAAGCAAAGAGGGAAAAGAGGGGAGCTAAGGACAGAGTACATTTGTCCAGGTCACACCCCTTATTGGTGCACCTCCAACAAGGCCCACCTCCCAATGTCACATTTAGCCCTGACCTGATCTATGGGTTAATGCATGGTTGAGCACAGTAACTCCATAACTGAAACACCTTTCTAAAGCCCCACCTTTTAATATAGGCCACTTTGGGGGGATAATTTAGATCTAAACCATAATATGCTCACTAAATGCACTGTAGAACTTTCCCTATTTTCTGTTTTCTGAAAGTATTTAAGTAAGATCGGTTATATTTCTTCATAACTGTTTGGGATAATTTATTAATAAAACCATTTAGATTAGTTTTTTTTCCCTTTGGGATGGTTTAAGAATATAGATTCAACCTCATTTACAAGGATGATTCAAAATTTCAGTTACTCCTTGAGGCAATTTTGGTAAACTGTTTTTTGAATAAATGTATTCACTTTATTTAAATTTTCCAAATATAGTTTTCTTCTTTTTTTATAGATGTACAATTCTAAGTGATATAACCCCTTTCATTCATGCTATTGGTTTCATCTTTTATTTCTTTTTACTTTCTTGGTCTGATTTATCAATGGTTATTGATTTTTCTTATTCTTGTAAAAAAAATAAAACAACCACTGTCCTTGTTTATCTACTCTATAACATCTTTTTAATTATTTTCTTTTACTGTTATGGTTCCTTTGGGTCTTCATTGTTTTGTTTTGTTTTGTTTTTGTTTTTTGTTTTTGGATATCAGGGATTAAATTAGGACCTTGCAATTGTGAGGCCAGCAACCACTGAGCTAAATCCTCAGCCCTTCATTATCTTTTTAAAAACTTCTTGTAATAGACACATGGATAAAAAGTTTTCCTTTCTAATAAAAGCATGTAACACTTTAAGTTTCCTTCTAAGAGTGTCTTTCAATGTTACCCTCCAGATTTCATATTTTATTTCTGTTATTGTTTTGTTACACATATTAGACAATTTTCATAATACTTTTTTACATTACACTAGTAATTTATTACTCCTTTTCTTGATTTCCAAATATTTAGAAATTTTATAGTTACATTTTTATTACTGATTATTCTGCATAATGTTACTGTTATCATATGACATTACTGCATAATTTCAATACTATGTAATTTTTTAACAGCTGCTTTATTGATAGCGCATAGTCAATTTTTGTAAGTGTTCATACACACTTACTAAAAGAATTGTGTATGAATAAAACATATATACTAATTTATATGTACCACATATAAACTAATCTTATATATACTATTTTATATATACTGTATATACTATTTATGTATATTAAACATATATAATATCCAATATATACTATTTATATACTAATATATATGATTAGTATATAAAAATTAGATGTTTACTATAGTGTTCAAAACTCTGCTTTCTTTATTGGCTTTTGGCTGTTATTTATTTTAGGTTGTCTTTTTTTTTTTTTTGGTTTTTTAAAATTACTGAGATAAGTATGCTAAAATCTCATACTATGCAGATTTTTCCATTTATTATTTTGATTCTTATTTTTTATTTTATGTATTGTGAAGCTCCAATATTAAATATGTATAGATTTAAATCAGTATATCTTCTTGCTAAATTTATCCCTTTATCAGTAATAAATGTCTCTATCCCAACTAATGTTTTCTGCCTTGAAGAATTTCTATAATGTAAGTTTAACAGCTTTCTTTTCATTACTATATAGATGGTATTTAATTTTTCAATAAAATTTGAAGATAATAAAAAGTTGCTTCCTTTAAGCAGAATATAGTTGGATCTCATGTAATTCACCCCCATATATATATATATATTTGTTGTTTTTGTGTGTTTTTTGGTACTGCAGAACAAACTCAGGACCTTGTGTTTGTGATGCAGGAGGTGACACCACTGATGTAAATCTCCAGTCCCTAATCATTTATATTTAATATAACTGTCAAAGTATTTGGATTTAAACAGATTTTATTTGTTTTCTATATCTATATCTGCTTATATTTATTTTTCTGCTCTTTGGCTTCCCTTGCATTAACTATCCCCAATTTACTGTACTTTACTTTGCTATCATTTTAATGATTGCACCAGAGAATACAGCAGATATTTTGATATACTATAGTATGATATAAATCAACATTTTTACCACTTTTCAGATATTACAAAGACCTCTCTCACCTTTTGTCAATTTTGTTGTACTTCTAAATTTTCTACTTCCATTTATATAATATCAACATACATTTATATTTTTTCATAAGTTTCCCACTTTCTGATATTTTTCATTTGTTTTTACAAATCCGCTGGTAACAATTTTTTATTTTTTCTCATTGAGTTTATTGGTACATTTTAGGTATACAGTGCAGTTACATTCATCACTGGGATCTTGTACCTTTACAGGACAGGTCTTGATTCTCATTTTTTTCTTTGTCTGTGCCCTCCCTTCACCCCCTCCTCCCTTCCCTATTTACAAAACCTTTATTTCCATTTTTACTTTTTCTCATATATTTTCTTTTCCCTTATTTTCTTTCCCCACCCTTCCAAATTCCCCTACACCTTTTGCCCTTTTCTTCCTATTTCACATGGTCAATTATACTATTAGGATCTTATTTATAATTATAGTTTTCCACACCAGAGAAACTATTTGGTATTTATACATTTGAGGAAAATGGATGCATATTGAGATTATACTCTTAGGTGAAAACAATTTTTTAAAATTAATTTTATTGGTACATTTGAGGTATACAATATAATGACATTCATCACTGGAAAATTTTACTTTTGCATAATATATCTTGGTTCTTATTTTTTCCACTGGTAACAATTTTTGTTTGCTTTTTTTTGTGTGTGTGGTAATGGGAATTGAACTCAGGACCTTGTGCTTGGAAGGCAGGCACAGTGCCATTGAACTAAATCCCCAGCCCCTATTTGCTTGCTTTTCATTCTTGGTCTCCAGGTTGATAATTACTCTCTTTGAAAGCATAAGTCCATTGTCTTCTGCTTTGTACTTTTTCTAAGGAGACAGCTAAAATTCCTTTGAAGGTAATGAACCTTTGTTCTCCTGCTGCCTTCAAGATTTTTTTTTTTTTTTGTGCCTTCTTTGAACTGGTTTTACAATGATGTTTGCAAGTTTAATTTTCTTTGGTATTGTCTGATTTGAATTCATAGTGTTTTTTAAGCTGCAACTTGAAGTCTTTAATCAGACTTAGAAAAATTTTTTATTTTTTCTTTTGTTACTTTAACCCGCCTTTTTCATACCCATGTCCCACAAACTTTATACAAATAGAACTTCACATTTTGTTATGCCTCTTTCTTATTTTTTATTTTCTATCTTTTATCTCATTTTTCTTTAGTCTATTTTCTTTTATTCTTCAGTTTCCTAGCTTTTTTCTTTAGCTGTTGAGTTTAACTCATCTATTGACTTAATTGTCATTGTTTCCTGTTCTACCAATTTCCGTTTGAAATAAACTTTTTATAGTTTTTCCCCATATCATATTTCTTTGAACATATTAAGCAAAGTCACAGGCCAGAAAACTCAATTATCTGGATAACTTTTGAATATATTTCATTTTCATTGCTTCATTTTCTGTTGATTTTATTTTTATCCCTATTTGCTTTTACTATTGCTGGATACTGTTTGTATACAATTTATTGGGACCATACTAGGAGACTCTGGAAGTTCATATCCCTCTGTTTTGTTTTTGGCTTGTAGTTGGTGTAGGAAATAAAATTTTAATTCAGTTAGGAACTTAACTGTCCAAAGTTGGACATTAACCTCTTTCAGCAAATGCTGTGGAAGAAAAATATGTTTCCACATTTCAGGTTCTTCCAGAGCTTCTATTTTGTTCACATTACCTTTCTAGTGTATAGCCTATAGAAGGTGCATGAAGGAGTGTTTCCTCTCTCACTAGCAATGTATTTATTGCATGCTGCCACAGAAGCTTTCTCAGAAGTCTTTTACTGAAAGAATAAAAGTGGCTGAACAGAAAACAATGAGGGACTAACAGATTGAGTGTTTGCAATCTGCCAAGCATTGATCTGGGAGCTTTACGTTGTTGCTTCTTTTAATTTTCACAAAAGCCCTCTGAAGTGAGTATTGTCATAGTCATTTCAAAGATTAAGAAACAAGCTCAGAGAAAGTTGGGGCTATTTCATAACTGATAATTCATAAGTGGTCTGTGGAGTAGTTAGAATTCAATGGAGGTCCACAAGAGCCCAAAGTTTATTGTCTTTTTGTAATTCCATGACAATAGAGGAAATGATTGAGATGATAGAACTCATGTCACAGGCTCTAACTACTAGCTAAAGAAAAAATTATTTGTATCTATGACTCATTCACATTATTTGAAAACTTGCATTGGTTTATGTTTTTTCAGTCAAAGAACAGGCCTTTATTTCTAGTCCTTTGCTTATACATTTTATTGTATCATGGGTAAAGTCCAGATTTGAGAAATTTTCTTGTCTCCTGAAGAAACTGGATGTGTCTTTTTTTTTTCCTCTATCATATGACCTTCTTCTGGCAGGTGGGTTTAGGAATTTAAGAGGTTAAAAGGCTTTTTCCTAAAGATAAGCAACAGTCTTGAATGGCTCATTGAGTAACTGCTGATGGGCACCTAGGCCACTGCTTGTCATGTGAAAGCACTGACTCTCCTGCGAACAATGACAACATCTGGTCTGCCTGCCTGACAGCCACAACTCAGAGTGAAACCCCTGTTGGAATCCTGTCTGCTTTGTAGGAACTCTTTCTAACAAATAAGGATATTCTCTGATACCACATGAAAGAAATGAGAGGTAGTAAAACATCTTTCCACAGTTCTTTTTTTTTACTTAAAAAGTTTCGTGTATAAAGAAGCATGCTTTCTCTGATTGTAAAATCAGTACATAGCTATAGTTTAGATCTTGAATGTCCTACAGAAGCCCATATGTTTAAGAATTAGTCTCTAGGCTGTGGAGCTCTGGGGGGGGTGAGCCTAGCGAGGGGATCAAGTCACTGGGTGCATCATCTCTAAGGGGATGGCATCATCTCAGCTCCCTGCACTTCCCTTCTCATGTCCTGGCACCAGATGAATGCCTTTGCCCTCTTCCCCATTCCCAACATGATGTGACACCCCAACAAAAGGATAGGGCCTGCTGATTATTCACTGAAACCTCTCTGGGAGCCTCTCTGGGAGCCTCTCTTTTCTCTTTGGAAATTGGTATATTTGTTGTAGTAAAGGAAATAGAAATTTGTAATAGCATTTTACAGTATTGGAAAGCTGATTAACACACATGTTTATCATAGAATCAAATACAGTTTATCTGTAAATCTCAAAATCTAGGTTAAAGTCCTGATAAGTACGCTTCAGAAGTTGTCATACATATCCATTTTCAATATTTATAAAAATCCAAATGCAATTTTTATAAAATTCCAAACACTATTTTTATAAAAATGAGATACTTCTCTTCATTGTGACTTTGAAACATGATTTTTCACTTAATATTTGTTATCACTTTTCTAAAGTGGTTTATATATATTTGTTTTAAATATTTGATAGTATGGGTATACTATGACTTATCTTTTTACTTTTGAGGGCACTTTAGGTACCTCCACTGTTTTACAATACAAATACCATAATGATCTATCTCCTTTTACATATGTCTTTGTACAGATGGTCTTTGAAATTGTCAGCAAATATATCTTTATTCCAGATAATTAAAGTATGTATATTATTGAGCTATATTGTTATGGAGACATAGGCTTAGAGGGTGAAAATTAGCAATTAAACAAGTAATTAAAAGCATGAAAAAGGTTACTAAATCCAAAGTACCATGTAAACGTGTAAAAAATACATTTTTCTAGGGTGAAATTACAATGGACCCGAATCCAGAGGTTCATCAATACCTACCTTGAGAACCTATACACCAATAAGATGGAAAATGGAGAAGAAATGGACAGATTCCTAGATATGTATTAATTACTAAAGTTGAATGAAGAAGACTTAAAAATTCTAAACAACCCAATATCAATTAACAACATTGAAAAAGTAATTAAAAACTTACCAACTAAGAAAAGCCTAGGTCCTGATGGTTTCATTGCTGAATTCCACATGAGATTTTCTACTCTTTAAACTCTTCAATGAAACTGAAAGGGAAACATACTCCCAAATTCATTCCTGGGGGCAAGCATCACCTTGATCCTAAAAGCAGAAAAAGAATCAACTGAAAAAGAGAACTGTAGGTCAATCTTGTTAATGAACATAGATACAGAAATCCTTAATAAGATAATTGCAAATACAATGCAGAAGATCATCAATAAGATCCTACACCCTGAACAACTGTATTAATATAGCCAAGAACAAAAACTATATGATCATCTCAGTAGATGCAGAAAAAGCATTCAACAAAAATCCAACATGCATTCATGATAAAAACCCTACAAAAAATTAGAATAGATGGTCTCTACCTGAACCTATTAAAAGCCATGTATGAAAAACTAACAGCCCACATTATACTAAATGGTCAAAAACTGAAATTCTTCACACTAAAATCAGGAACAAGACAAGGATGTCCACTATTCACCAATCCTATTCAATATAGTTCTGGAGACATTAGCCACAGCAATTAGACAAGAGAAAGAAATAAAAGGAATGAGGATAGAAAATTAAGAAGTTAAATTGCCATTATTTACAGATGAGATGATACTCTATGTGGAAGACCACAAGAACTCCACCGAAAGTGTTCTGGACTTAATAACCAAATTCAATAAATTAGCTGGATTATAAGGTCAACACACAAAAATCAATAGGTTTCCTGTATATGAACAACAGACTCATTGAAAAAGGAACTGGAGAAACAACTCCAATTCTCCTTGCAATAATAAAAAAAAAAAAAAAAAAAAAAAAAGGAAATGAAGTGAAATACCCAGGAATCCTCCTAACGAAAGAAATCAAAGACCTATAGCACCCTAGACAAGGAGATGGAAGAGGATATCAGAAAATGGAGAGCCATCCCTTTCTCCAGGGTAGGAAGAACCAATACAGTGAAAATAGCCATACTTCTATAATTTCTATATAGATTCAGTGCAATCCCAATTGAAATTCTAGCATCATAATTTACAGACCTTAAGAAAACTATCCAAAAATTCATTTGGAAGAAAAAGAGACCTAGAATAGCAAAATTAATTCTAGGCAACAAAGACAAGGTAGGGAGTATCACAATTCTCAATTTAAAACTATACTACAAAGCTACTGTGATAAAAACAGCATGGTACTGACAAAGAAATGTACCCTAGGATCAGTAGAACAGAACAAAAGATGCAGAAACAACTCCAGACACACTCAGCCACCTCATCTTGGATGAAGGAGCAAAACAACCTCAGTGGAGGAAAGATTAGCCTCTTTAATAAACGGTGCTGGACAAATTGGGTTTCAACTTGCCAAAGATTAAAACTAGACCTACATCTCTGACCATATACTAAACTAGAATCAAAATGGATTAAAGATCTAATTATTAAAACAGAAACACTAAACTGGCTGGAAGAGAGGTTAGGTAAACTCTTGAAGACATTGGCATAAGAAAAGATTTCATGAACAGAACCTTAGTTTAACAGTGAACTAACACAGACAAAACCTTAGTTGCACAGTTAGCTAGCACAGTCAAGCAACAGGTGGGATTTCTTCCTATTGAAAAGCTTCTGCACAGCACAAGAAATGACCAGGAGTATGAAGAGACAACCCACACTGTGGAAAAAAAATTTTTTTTACCAGATGTCCCTCAGAGAAAAGTCTCCTATCTAGAATATATAAAGAACTTTAAAAAATCAGATCTTTTGATTTTAACAATCAATCCAAAATTGGGCATCTGAAATTAATAGACATTTCTCAGACAAAGAAGTAGAAATAACAAATAAACATAGGAAGAAATGTTTAACAACACTAGTCATTTGAGAGATGAAAATGAAAGCAACACTGAGATTACACTTTACCCCAGAAAGAATCACAGCTATCATGAAATCAACCAATAACAAATTTTGGGTAAAGAGGAACCCTTCTCCACTGTTGGTTGGAATGTAAACTAGTAAAATCATTGTGGAAATCAGTATGGAGATACCTCAAAGAGTTGGACTAGTGGTCCAATTGGACCTAGCTATTCCCCTGCTAGGTATGTTCCCAAAAGAAGCAGCCAAACTGCCCATCAACTGGAGAATGGATAAAGAAAATGTGGCTTTTGTAAAAAATGGAGTACTACTCAGCCATAAAGATTGATAAATTAGAGGCATTTATAACTAAATGGAGGCACATTGAGGCCATAGTCCTGTGTGAAATAAGTAGGACACACATGTGTAAAAACTGAGTAGTTTCTCTGGTGTAAGAAACTGAAAGTGCAAATAGGGATCAAAATGTATAGTAATGTGAAATAGGAAGAAAAGGTGCAAAAGGGAAGAGGAAGTGAGAAGGGCAGGGAAAGGAAAGAGGGGAACGGAGTTAACAAGAGAAAATGAAAAAATGGATAGAAAGACTTTGTAAGTAGGGAAGGGTGGAGGGGTTGACGTGAGGGCTGGATATGGGGAAAAACAAGAATCAAGATGTATTATGTAAAGGTAAAAATTGCCAATGATGAATATCATTATACTGTATACCTAAAATGTACCAATAAAATTCAAAAATAAAATAGATACATTTTTCTTGCTGTCAGAGTAAGTACAGCTGGTCATAGGATAATTAGTTTGACTCTGGAAGGATGAATAAAGGTTTGTAGGTGAAGTTGGAGTAGGGGGAATTGAGTACTTTAGGTAGAATTACCAGCATGGAAAAGGCCAGAAATCAGAAAAAGAATGACTAGTTTATGACTGCAATGAAAACTAACATGTAGGGAGTAAGAAAGAGGTACAAAATGATGCCTAAGTGTTCAGCACAGTCTATATTTTGTGAAAATAATGATAAAGATGACATTGGAGGATTTTAGGCAGTTGAATAGCTTAGTACCTCTAAAGTTAAAATGTTATTAATAAAATTCTATGATTGTACATTTAGTACAAAAGAGCAGGAGGAATCAAGTAAGAATCTCAAATTTCTAGCTTGAGTTTTATAAATGGAACATATCTTTCTTGGTAGAAATGTGCTTTGAGAAGGAAAGGTGTTATTCATTTAGGACATTTTGAGTTTGGGCTACTTTTAGGCATTACAGTGAAGATGTCTGTAAGTAACTGCACATATAGCTTTGTGGCTCGTGTGAGCTGACTGAGCTAGAGAAAGAACTTTTTAAATCAACTGAACATAGATAGTAATTAAAACCATGGGAGAGATGAGATCATTTAAGGATAACAGTCTGAGGGCCAAGAGAGTGAGCTTGAAAATAATGTAAGAAAGATGAGTTAGTACTCAGAATGTCCAGAGAAGTAGAAAGAAAGCAAGGATAGAGTCACAGAAAACAAGAAAAAAAAAAAATTCTTGCTCTGGGTGTTAATGTTATTCAGAGTCCATGTGATGGAATAATAGGAGCCACTAAGGAGAGGGTTAGGAGGAAAAGGGGAGGATAGTGTGTGGCCTATTTCTATAAGTTTGATGGTAAAGGGAAGAGAAATTCAGCCTTGCCTGCAGGGAATTTTATTTAATAGCTTTGTTTTTCAAATTATTGGCTTGCTTTTAAGAGAGGGGACTTAAAGATACTAAAAAGCTGATGTAAAAGACACAGGCATGTGTGAGTTTAAATATATAAGATGCTATAGTCCTTCATGTGACATTCCCAAGGATTGGAAAAAAATCAAAGTCAGTACTTGGAGAAGGGGGAGAATGGGATAATGAACTGAGGGAAATTAGAAGGATCAATTGAGTGAAGCTCACATGGAGGGTAAATATGATCAAAGTGGAAATAGCTGATCAAAGTAAAAGACAAGTGTACAGACGATTAATGATTGAATAGTAGAATACTTTTTATCATAATAAAGTCCTGTGGTCGTGGTGCCAAGTGGCTGAAGTTTGAGAAAAATCATTAGAGATGAGGTGATCAAGGAATAAGGCTGTTGGATAGTGAACGTTAGAATTAATTTATGGTGTGAAAGGTTTTGATTTAAGGAGAAGGCTCTGACAAGGGTTTATTTTATATGAAATGTTAATATTAAATTTACTAATATATTATCTTGATATAAGGTAAAAAAGTCAAGTGTTATTAAATTTTACTCAACAATGTGAAAAATACATTTTGTCTATGTTGTGAGTAATATATATTGCTGGTGATCTGTAGGAGTTGGTGTGGTATTGATAGCAGCAGAATTCAGAGCAAGTTAAGACTGGATTTGAATAATGATGACATTGGGTAAATCACCTCAACCTTTGTAGCCCAAATTTTTTAACAATGAGATTCCTAATGCTAATTTTATGGAGGTGTCATCAAGATTAAACCAGGTAAAAAGGGTGACTCATAGTGATTTAGGGACATAGTGTCAGGCGTTTAACACATACTCAATAATGCTAAATTCTTCACCTGTGAGAAGTCTAACCTGGGAAATACCAGCTTTGCAGGGAAAAATCTTTGAGCTGCCCCCACTGGATTTGGTAAAAAAAAAAAAAAAAATGAAAAAAAAAAAAAAAAAAAAAAAAAAAAAGTTCTCTAAAGTATAATTTTGTACAAAAAAAGCAAATAGATAGTTTTCCAGAGGTGGCAAGATGCCCTACTTCCTAAATTCCTTTATAATGTGGAAATTGAATTCCATTCTGTGGTGATTACAATTCAGCCTCTGGAGATAATTACTCATAATTGTGATCTTGTTATGAATAACATGGTGGAGAAAAATGCAGCTAAACAAAGCGGTTGATTACCTGAGGTTTATAGCATTCAGAGAAATGATAAAAATAGGGCAAAGTCCTTGGCTGAATATTGATTAATGAATGTAAGCTGGAATTTTCTCTGAGATTCAAGAAGTATATTACTTCCAGCTCACATAAAGCCCTCTCGAGTTATGGTATGTGGACATAGAAAATATTGGCTTCACTATTTAGTAATATTAAATGTATTTTTTGAGTGCTTATCATGTATTTGGAGCTTTCCAAGAAATGGGACACTCTTTGCAATCACTCTGATTCCATTTTCCAGGTGAAAAATCTGAGACTACAGATATTAAATGACTTTCCCATGGCATCTGGAAAAGCCAGAATTTGAAACCATGTCAGTCTTTAAAACCAGATCCCAATGATGAATGTAACTGTCCTGTAGACCTAAAATACCAATAAACTCAATAGAAAAGCATGACTGAGTCTATCTCTTACATTATTCTTTTGCCAGGCAAAGCTCTGAGTATAGTTCTGAAGTTTTCTAAAAGTAACATAGATAACAAAATTTCTTGGGAAAGTGTATTAGTGCTCTACAGAAACAAAAACCCCATTATATATTTTTTTCATTGAGTTTATTGGTATATTTTAGGTATACAATATGTTGACATTCATCATTGGGATTTTGTACCTTTACATGATATATCTCGGTTCTTTTTTTTAAATTTAGTTTATTGGTACATTTTAGGGATACAGTACAGTTACATTCATTATTGAGATCTTGTACCTCTACATGACAGATCTTGGTTCTCATTTTTACCCCTTGTCCCTGCCCTCCCTTCACCCACTCCTCCCCTCCCCATTTACAAACACTTTATTTCCATCTTTTCATTTATATATCTTGGTTCTTATTTTTCCCCATTCTTCTGCTCTCCCTTCAACACCTCCACCTTTCCCTATTTACAAAGACTGTGTTTCCATTATATATATGTATAAAGAGATTTATTATAAGTAATTAGCTCACAAAATTAAGGAGGGTGGTAAGATCCAAATCTTCAGGGTGGACTGGCAGACTGGAGAGCTAGGATGGCTGCTATTGCAAATGAAGCCTGAAGATAGTCCACTGCAGAATTCCCTCTCACTCAGAAATGTCGGTTTATTTTATCGTATTCAATTGATGGATGAGGCCTGCCCACAGGATAAGGCAATATACTCAAAGTTCACAGATTTAAATTTTGATCTAGTCCTAAAACATCCTTCAAGTGGACGCATAGAATTAACTATCACAAAGATTTAGGAGAGTCTGACTCTTAGAGTCAGTTCTATAGGAGGTAAAATTTAATTAGCACTCATAAAATTCTCTACCGTAGTAATTAGCAGAACCTACATAATGGCCACTGAAAAATTATGGTAGGCTAGATGATGGTACAATATTTTAAGAATAAATTATAGTTCATACATTCACAGTGAATGACATTCTAATAGTAAAAGTTCAGTTTCTAAGATTTAGTTTAAAATGTACCCCTCCAGAGATTGAATAATCTCATTATTACAGCATAAGGCAGGTTTGGAGGAATTGACCTGTGTATTGCTGTTGAATTGGTATGTCTGAGAGGATGAAGAGTCTGTAACTTCTCATAGCCACCTTGTTCATGTTATTTATTACTGCTCTTAGCTCTTCTAAATCTCAAGCTACTTTAGTTCTTCCTTAAAACTGAAATGGGTCAGAGGCAAAGGGTAATTTGGTGTACCCTTAGAAGCCTTATCATAGTACTTAATAGGCATTGCAGTATGGTACTGGAGTATAAAACAAAGCATAGTAATAATGGCTGTAATTTAGTGCATACCCACCAGGTTCTGAGCCTGGAGTGGGGCATCAAACATATAAACTGCATTAGACTCTTCTTGAATTTCCAGTCAAATGTGAGCTTCATGAAGGCAAGGTCTGGTTGGTTTTGTCAATGTTGAAATCCCAGCTCCTGAAATAGATCCAGGCATGTAGAAGATGTTCAGAGTGGTCGTGAAGCTTAATTATGTTAATTTAATTGTGTGGGAGCTGCCCATTAGATCAGTAAAACAGGCTTCTGGGTTTCCCTGGGTGGGACATGAAGGTGTTGTCTTGGGCAGTCTAGTCCCTGCCCTCTTCCTCTGTGGCACTGTTCCTCAGATATGCTTCACAGCAGCCATGACTAAGCAACTCTGCTCCACCACACCCTTCCGTTATGATGTTCCTGCTTTGAAGCCAGCTAACCATGGAGTGAATCCTTTGAAATCATAAGCCAAATAAACTATTTCTTCTTCTAATTTGTGGGTGTTGGGTATTTGGTTCCAGAATAGGAAAGCTGACAAATATGTTCAATAAGTCTATAAAATAAATGAATGACATGACAGCTCACTTTTGATTATTCTTTGCTCTGGCAATACTCACTCAAAATACAAAAGACAGACCTAGGTAACTTAGCATGCCCTTGGTAGAAACAATTGTGTTCTTTGAAATCAGACTGACTTGAGTTCTTTCACAATTTGGTCATTTATTTATCATGTGACAAATATTACTTCACATTTAAGCCTTAATTTTGTGTGATTCTGAAAAGATGGCAGAGGCAGAAGTTTATCCTTTTAAGGTATTTCTTATTATATATATATATATATATATAAACAGAGGTCTGTAGATGAGGAAATGGGATAGGCGCTTCCTTAGATCTTTTAGCTAAAACAAAGTTTATTAGAGAAACAGGTCCAAGGCAGGGGTAGGGAAAGATGCAAAGAAAAAAAAAAAAAGATTAAAAAGGCACTAAATGGCCTTAGGACTTATACCAAGAGACCAGAAAAAGAGCTGACAGGCAGGACACAGAAAGCCAAGCGCACAAAGGATACGGCACGCCCACCTCCAGTAAAATATAGGGGAAAGAAGAGTGGGGGTAACTTTAAGTCAGTTTATACTCACACCTATGTACTAACATATGTGTATGTGTTTTCACACTAGAGTCTCTATATTATTCACTCTACGGTCATTAGAGAGTACAGTAGGTACCCACATGCCCCCTTACTAACTCTAACCTAATAATCAATTAGGTATCCTCTTGCAAACTAGCTGCCCACTTGCAAGGATAAGGCCTAGGTCAACGGCAAGTAGACAGACAGAGAAATAAGCTACACATAGGCCACCAGAAGACAACATTAGGCAGAAGTTCCCAGAAACCAATCCAGTTACGATAATTTCTGGGTGTGTGTACGGGGGGGTGAAGGGTCATATCCCCCTATAAAAGCATCTGGGAACAAAAGGCCCATAGGTTCTCCATCTTTCTAGAGCCCACTACACTGATTCTTTCTTATCAGGCTAGCTATCTTCTCCTTTCCTTTTCCTCTTTAAAAATAAAGTGCCTTCCTTTTGTTAAACTTCTGTTTCTCTCATTTTTTTTATTGGGGATGAGTTTATGACCTCAGTGAACTGCTGAGACAGCACAACAGCAGTACTCATCCCTCAGAGGTGACATCTTTGGTTCCCTGACCAGGAGCCAGACATGACAAGAGCAACGCAACTAAAGAGGAAAAAACAAAACAAACACATCATGGAAAACATTTACAGCAAAATTGTGACAAAGTATCTCACAGATCCCCGAGAGAAGTGGTAGGACTAGTCTCAGACCTGTGTGGCATCAGTGTCTGTGAATGAAGAAGAGGAAACCATTGAGATATCTAATGGACATAAAAATAGAACCCCAACAATACACAATAGGTATTCACCACCAAGCATTGAATTATTAATAGCTCTTGAGACTAGAAGGAATTTTGCCCCATTTGATTGCAGAAGGATGTGAACAATGGTAGCGGATGCTCACTTAACTCTGGCTGGTATATTACTTTTCTACTGCTGCCTTAACTACACCAAATTTCATCAGTTAAAACAACACAAATCTACTATCTTATAATCCAAAAGTTCACCACGGATCTTGCAAAGCTAAAATGTAGGTGTCATCAGGGCTGTATTTCTTTCTTGAGGCTCTGGGAAAAGGCATCCTCTTGCAGTCTCCATCTTTCAGAGGTTGTTCACATCCTTGGCTGATGGTCCTTTCCACATCCAAAAACAATAATTAAAAAAAAAAAGGATTGTTTTTTCCTCACACCGCGTCATTCCTACTTCTCTCTCTGACTCTCTCATTTGCCTCCCTCTTACACTTTAAGGATCCTTATGATTTTATTGGCCCCACCTGGATATTACCCCATAAATTTCCCATCTCTCGAGCCTCAGTTCAATCACATATGTAAAGTCACTTATATTATATAAAGTAACATACTAAAAGGATTCCAAAGATTAGGATGTAGGTGTTTGGACGAGGTTATTTTATTGCTATCTAAAAAGCATATCCTAACTCAAGATAGGACTGAGCACTCTTCCTGTGAATGGCATAGATGCTGTCCTGATTATCTATTTACTTGCTCCCATGTGGATATGATACCATACTCCTTAAAAGTAATTTCATGTTTTCTCTGCTCTTGAGTTTCCCAAGTCTAGGATGGTCCTGTCTAATATCAATGTAATTTGAGACATGTGCATTATTTTAAATTTTCTGTTTGTATTTTTAAAAATTAAAAAAAGGGGAAAATAAATGTTAATACTTTTTGTTTAATTCAGTATCTCAAAAATATTATTTCAACATGTGATAAGCACACAAATTATTAATAAATTATTTTACTTGTTTGGTCTGTTTTTGGAATCCATTCAGTATTTTCTCACACACACACACACACACACACACACACACACACACACAGAGCACATCTCCAATAGAACTGGCCGTAATTGAAATATTTGGTGGGCACATTGGACAGAACAGCTGTAGCTAAACCTCCAGTTCGTGGAAGCAGTTGGTAAGCATTTGTCTAATTTGACTGTATTGATGGGAATCCATGTGAATGCTGACTCCTGGAAGACTGAGTGCCAGCATTAGTGTGCATATATGCATTTGGTTTGCGCTTCATTAGCTTTTTCATAAAAATCAGAAACAAAATCATACACCTTGTGAACAAATCTATTTTGGTTTCTAATTTGGCACCATGAAAGATTTGAATTAGGCACCGTCAGTTTGCTATGATGATAGAGAATCCACTACAGTAAACATTTACTTGGAGCTCTTTTCCTGGGCTCTTGTGTGTAGGAGGTAATTAGCTTATAAGGCGTAAAAACATTCTCACATTTCCAAAAGTTTGCCTTTGCTTTCATGTATAGTTTCTTTAAAATATCATCACCAAACTTCAATTTAAAAACTGACCCTGCTAACTGACTTCTCAAATCTCTTTGAAGTCATGGTACAATTTGAACACAAAGCATTTGTTTTCACAGCCCTGTCACAGGAAAACAAACACATATCCCTCCTGCAGGGAGACCCTATTCTCTTAACATCAGAGGAGAGTCTGCTAAACAAAGGAGGCTGACTGGTGTCCAGGGCATTTGTCTCCATCTAGGATGCTTTTTGTCCTTTAGGTTTCTTTTTCAAGAAGCCACTGGAATCTCCTTAACATATGCATACATTTCTTTACAAACATAACTCATGCAAAGTTGTCTGAACTGGCTCTATTCTACATTCTGGTCTGAATTATGCTCAACAAATAGAGCATGTTGATTAAGCAGGATATTAAGCCATAATCAGAAACAAATTTTTGTTCCCCTGTCAGCAGATGGACTATAAACAGAGAAAATCACATAGCCACTGCATTCTGTGATGTTTTTCTCCTCTGTACACAACAGTAACTGGGCTGAGAACCAGTCAGTCACATATTAGGTTGTTAATTGGCATTGTATGCATGAATGCTGTAAATTCTCCCCACCTGGCTCAAACTTGCATGAGAAATGGGAAGAGATTTATTATAGAGTTTGCTCTCTCCATCAAACATATGTGTAGCAAATTCTTTAGGAAAAAAAAAACCCCACATTTCCAATAGAGTTTATTATAAAGGGGAGGAGAAACAAAAACATGTCCAAGAAGTTAGATTATAGGCTTGTGCCTAATCCAAATTGTGACAAATCTCAGGGTAAACTGGGTACTACCTAGAAGCTGAAGATCACTTTGTATTTCCCAGAATATTCCTGACAAATTTTTTGATTGCAGTCAGAACCATCCAAGAATTGTTGAAGACCCTAGGAGTAGAGGGAGCGTGAAGGGAAAACTAAATTGGTTGAGACTATGTCTGTCCATGCTGAGTAATGGACTTCTTTGGGTTACCTTCAATAATTTGCAGCTTATTTTACTTCTTCATAGTTTACCTTCATGGTTCAATTTATTCAACCATCCTTTAGCAGAAATGTACTTAGAAAAGAGAAAATAAATCCCATTTATAAGGAATCTAAAAAAACTCAAGATAGGAATGGTAGAGTAACTAGATGGAGTTCAAAGAGGTTCCCTTGAAGAGGAGATGGGAACCTTAATTTTGCTCAGGCAAACTTTTAGCTCTTGTACCAAAACAGTATTTCATGATGTATTAGTGAAAGGCACTGGCAGATTTATTAGGCCAAATTATATGTTTTCATTTTGAGATGGGGCACTTGGTCACTCAGGCTGAATTTGAACTCACTATGTAGCCCAGGCTGGCCTTGAACTCCGGGTGATCCTTCTGCCTCTGTCTCCCGAGTGCTTTTATAGGCATTGTACCATGCTAGGCGCGACTTCCTCTCAAGGAGCTGAAGGGAGCACAGCTTTGATGGAGAGGATCAGACTGGCCCATTAGCAAAGGAACAGGCCAGCTTTATAGAGGACCTGAGGTTAGCTAGTGTTTAGTTGATAGTCATCTCAGTAATTTTGCAAGATGGATCTGGAGAAGACCTCATTGCTTGAAGGGGCAATCCTATTTCCATGAGCTAATTGTTTCTAGTTGGGGCAGTCTCAATTTTGCAGAGGCTGTGCTGAAATCCAAGTTAGGGCCCTAACTTGAGACTTCTGAGTGCCCACTGGTAGTTGAATGTCCTTGTAAATCTCTTATCTCGAGTCCTTAGTCTTGAAGGAAGATGAAATAGGTTACCTAAATTTAGAGCTAATCAAACTTATACTGCCAGCTTTTAGACAGATACTTCCTAAATGATTAACTTGGCAATATGCAGATCTGCGTAGGGATGTCACCCAATTTTGAGGCAATAGAGGAGGCAGATATAAAACGAAGGCCAAACTTCATTCTGCTTTTAGTTATCCATTGGCCTCTGTAACAAAAGTAGCTTTCAAGTCCCTGAGTGCCCCAGGAGAAAACATAAATCATGCTTTTAATGAGTAACAGATTATTGCTGTGGAGTTTGTCATTCTCTGTAGTGGTTTCTTACTATCTCACTTTTACTATTTTAAACCTCTTCATTTTATCATTTTTGGCCCCAAGGTAAGGGACTATCATACTTCCCCTTGCAAAGGATATGGGTAACTGAAGCTATAATGCCACTGGTTCATTTAGATGTGAGTGCTCACCTTTCAAATCATGGAAGGGTGGGGTGGTACCTGTGCATTACTTTTATGGGATGCATGCAACAGTGACTACAATCACTGTGACATATTCTTTATTTCCTGTCTCACTTTGAAGTTTGCCATACTGGAAAATATGTGCAGATACTTGTGTGAGTGCGTGAGTTTTCCTTTCCTCTGGCTTATTTCCTCTTAAGACTCAGACAGAGGAAAATGTTTATTCATGATATATTTTTAACCAAATATACCACTGTCTAAGCTCTATTATTGTCTAATAATAGTATGTCCTTAGGTCTTCTCTTTCCTTCTTGTCCCATTTGTAGAGGAAAATTTTCACACTCAGTCTCAAAGGCATCATCTTTACATTATAACACCCTAGCTTGAAAATAGAAGTAACTTGGATATTCCTGTATGGAAAGACTATGTAGATAAAATTGCTGGCCAGCTTGTTAAGGTCAGATGATGGGCAAATGAGAATAAAGTCAAGTTTAGGAGTTGAACATGGTTAGTAGTTTTACAAAGAATTTGAGAGTACAATCATGTACTTGAAGGATATGTATGACTGTGAACCGTGAAATATCAGAGTACAAGATTTCTATGCAACTATGGGAAAAACAAGCAAGACATGTATTTCAATTAAGCCAGATGAAAAGAATGACCGAAAAGCATATTTTGTGTAGAAGGAAGTTAGAAAAAATTCCTAAGAATTAATGGAGGTTAAGTAGGGATATGTAAAAAAAAAAAAAAGAGAGAGAGAGAGAAAGAGCAGAACCATTGAGTAAAATTTCCTGCTTCCAGTTTACTGCATAGTTGTCCTGCTGGGTGTAGGTAGATAAGTTGGCAGGTATGTGCTGAAATCCAGAGGAAGGTTGACCAGTAAATAAAACTTCTTTTGCCTACTGGAAGTCAACACTTTATTTGTCTAAATTTTATTTATTTGTAATCAGAAAATTGGCTGGAATTTTATTTAATCAAAAACTCTATAAAGTTTTGGTAGAAATTAAATGTTTAGATTAGTTATTTTAAGGTTGACACTTCAAATATTTTTCCTAAAATTAGAGAATTCAATAACATTAAGATGGCCAAACAAATTTGATTCATCTTTTTTCATAGTATTTATCCTGGGCTTATTTTGTGGAGAGTTTGGCTATAGTATTCATATCAAAACCATTGCCAGGTCATCATTTCAGTTCAGCTGTATGGCTCAGGAATTGAGAATAGTTCTTGTATGAGATTGTAAATGAATAAAAAATGGTCATTCATGATGTAATGAGGTGAACTTGCACGAGGGAAAAGAGTGGAGAAATACTGGCAATGTTTCTTGGTCGGTCATGGCAGGTCTTGTCTTCATGGGGGCTGGCAATAGCACATTCCTAGCAAATAATTTTGTATTTCTATTCTTTTAGTGGTTACATTTAATGTTTTAAAGTTGAACTTCAGCTGCATAAAAATGGATTATGTATAATTATGAATTGTCAAAAGCTTTTATTCATCCATATATGGGCTTCTAATTTATTTACTGTCTTTTTATTAATAAGCCTCAATCTCAAATTCCATCTTTCCCCAGCATAGGTTTCTACTTCTATTCTATTTAATTTATGTAAGTTCTTGTCATCATGTTAAACATCTTATGGTCCTTATTATTTTTTTACAATCAACATTATTTTCCCTTCATTTACATATATAGGTATAAATAAATAATTGTGTGACTATTTTAAAACTGACCAAAAATTCTTTGACATTCCTTTTACTAGGAAAAGGTAATCTAATTACGCCTTGATCCTGAGTACCATGATGACTCACTTGTAGCTAGAATTCAGTAGAATGTATGAAACATATGAACATATGAAATTTAGTAGAAGGAATAAAACAACATATGAAGCTAGACTAGAAAACTCCAAGCAGCCTCTGCCTGACTTGTTTGGATGTCTCACTTTATAAGGTTTCTTTTGTGAAGCTTCCTCTCAGAAGCCAGGTGCTTTGCCATTTGTACAACAGCAAATTATTGTTTTCTCAGAAGAATTTGTCCAGGAAACCCACCATTCTTTTTTTTTCTTTCTGTATGAATATCTAGCCCCTTATGATGCGCCTTAATGTGAACTCAAGCTATAAATTCAGTTGATGCCCCTGGTATTTTTTGCCACTTGAGCCTGAGACTACTCTTGGCATTTCAGATTCCTGATTTACAAAGATATCATTTGGCAAATTTATTGCTTTTTACATCCTAGGTATTTGGATTTTGTATTATGATTCAAATTGAATAGCATCCTCTTTTTCATCTGAGAGCATTATCTTAATAAAAAAACATTTTGCTTCCAAAAGTAAAACTTTACTTCAGGATTGGACTTCACTATAGTTTCAGTTACTGAGAGAATATATTAAACCAGATATTATGTACAAGCCAGTTATAACATTTATAGACATGTTTTTAGTATATTAGCCATGGATAAATCCCCCCCTCTCTATATATAATATTTTAATATGTTATATGTATATATTTTAACTGGAGCTATGTTTTCATTGCTGTTCAGAAATGTATTATCTAGCACTGTTACCTTATATTCTCTAAAAACATTGTTTTTCTATTTTCTGATATAATCTGGAAAAATAAAAACCAGAAGCAAACACAATTCTGTCATTCTATTTTTGTTGGAAGCAAGCTATTATTTTGCTTGGAAAAAATAAAGGCACAGTTTCACAGTTGGAAAATATCCCGGACTAAAAAAATAATATTTATCAAAGCAATGAGCAGAGTCAATGTGGTATTGTTTATAGCAGAATAAAATAGTTTAGTTGAAGTTAGATTTTTTCTGTTTATATAGTCCAATAAATCTCAGTCATGTTTGGAGGTAGTTTTAAGGATACTGAAAACCAATAATAATGCATTATATTATTGATGGGGTGAACCTATCAAGAGAGTAAATATGGGGATGCATTTGGTGGTGCACACCTGTAATCACAACACTCTGGGAGGCTGAGGCAGGAGGATATCTCCAGTTTGATTACAGCCTGGAATAATTAGTAACAGTGAGATCTTGGAGAGTGAGGGAGAAGGAGGAGGAGAAGGAGGAAGAAAAGAAGAAAGAAGGAGACTAAGAGGAAGAAGAAAAAGACAAAGAAGGAGAAGAGGGAGAAGGAGGAAGAAAAGGTAGGGGAATGTAGCTCAATGAGAAGTCCTGAGTTCAATTATCAGTACTTCAGAAAAACAACCAACCAACCAACCAACAAACAAACTTATAGTCAATGCTGTATAGTGGTTAAAAACGCAGTGTCATAATTGGGTCCACTTGAATTTGAACCCATCTCTGATTTTCAGGGATATACTTTACTTTTCATAGCTCTAAAGTAGAAATGATACTAATATCTAAGTGCTTGACTTGTGAGAATTAAATGAGAAATATGTAATGTTTGAGGCCAGAGGCTCTGCTTAATCCATAGGAAAAGCATAGACATTCAAATAAAAACAGAGGCATTCCACAGTCCATCTGAGGCATCTAGTGTTTATGAATTATTGATGAGTTAGAAAACAGAAAATGAAATTAATAATGATATGACTTGGAGTTGTATTGGGGTGCCTGCGGTTATGGTAAAACATTGATGAAGGGAGTCATTGAAGGTAATCAAAACTTTAACAAAGGTATAATCAGGTTTTGAAGACCTGGTATTCTACAGGATTCTACAGGTCATTTTCACAAAGGATACTATGTGCATCTGAATTAAGCTCCACTCCTCTCTCTGCCCCCATGTGCTTAACCTGCACACCACCACTCCTGCCTTCCACATAGAGTCAAAACAGTCTGCAAAATGGAGTCTTGACTAGATTTTACAAAGAAGATCCTGCATTTTCTAGAGCTTGGTGGCTTTTTCCTACTGCCTACTTGCGTTAGTTTCTTCCTTTCTTCATACCTTCTTCTGATTTCCAGTCATCCTAAAAGCTACCTTCTACTAGATATAATTTCATGCTATTGCTAGCAAGATTCTACCAATCATTTGTTATACCTGGCTATACGGGAGACATGAAATAAAAGGGTTGTGGATAGGCTGTCAGACCACAGATGTATTTTTGAATGGACTGCTAATTTGATCCGACATTCTATTTTTTTGTGATCACGACTGACTTCATTCCTACTCTTTTGTGTCTTGTAGTCTAGTGAGGAAAACAGATTTTCAACAATGGATTAGCACAGTAGTGAGTTAAGAAAGTGATAGAAAGAAATAACAAAAATAGTTCCTTCACACAAAAGAGGAAGTTGTTAATACTGCACAAGGTAAATGAGGTGGTTTCCAAATTCTCAAGCTAATTCTGTACCTATCACTTAGTTGTGAGGTGCAAAATACTGTATTGGCCACAGGCTCTGCTGTGCACTAGGAAAAATTGTTTGCCTATAAATTTAGATTCAATAACAAAGAAAGTACTGGGAAGGAAGGATCATTATCTGGCTGAAGCAATGCACTAATGCAGCATAAAACATGCTGAAGTCTACCATTTATTGCCCCCTTGGCTGCCATCAAGCTATTGTTGAATTACTGGTTATAGCAAAGATGGTGAAGTGATGTGGTCGCCTAAAATACATTGTATTCAAACCCAGGCACACATACCCTGAATATATACACACATGCCTCTATTTTATACCATTTAACTTGGTGGTAGGAAGTAGGACCTAAAGTGCAGTAAATCGTTTGAATCATTTTAGGACACTTACCTCAGAGCAATATTATCCCTTTGGCTTAAAATCACTTCGATTCCTCCCAGTGCTTCCTAGACAAATGTTCCTTAGTCTTTTGAGATTCCTCTTTCTAAAAGTTGAGTGTATAAAAAGTTGACTTTGAATAATAGAAAGATACTTCAGGTTTTTAATACTTAATCTTAATAGTTTCTCCAAATGAGGGAAGAATTTGGCCTATGAACAATAATGGCCCTTTGAATTTTTTTCTATTTAACCTGAATTTATATCAACCTGCAAAAAGTAGAACATTTTCTGGGCAAAGAAAGAGACCCTTCCTTCCTTCTTTCCTTCCTTCCTTTATTCATTCTCTCTCTCTCTCTCTCTCTCTCTCTCTTTCTTCCTGTTTCTTTCTGTCTCTTTTCTTTTTGGTAGAAGTTAAAGAGAAAGTAATTAAGCAGTCTAAGTGCAAACACACCCACTGAGTTTCCTTTCCTGGGGGCTGCTGGGATATCTACAGAAAAGGACTGAAGCTTCTCTATAGTCATAGTTCAAAATAGTAGTGTTGTGGAAACACTTTGTCTATTTTACATAGGTACTATGAGTACAGCAGCTCAATCTTCCTGGAACTTTTCTTCCCAGAAACTTTCCAGAATCTTTCTGAAACTTTCTGGAAGTTTGTGGAACTCCTGGAAGTTTCTGTAACATTCCTCCTCTCAAGATCCTTAACTTCATCACATATTTTGCCATAATATGTAATATTCATAGCTGCTCATGCTTAGGATATGGGCATATTTTGGGAGTTATTATTTAGTATATTACACGTGCCACACCTTTCTGCAAAAAACCTGATTCCTTCGCTAATTTCTAAGCCTTATGAAGTCAAGATACTGTTCATTTCTCTCCTGAGGAATCTGTTTCCATGCTAGTACTCAATTCATACTACAAACCCATGGATACTACATCCTCTAATGTGAGTAATGAAACATCAAAAATATTTGGAAAAAATTGAGCATGTACTACACACATACAAAATTTTCTCTCTGTATTTCTTCCATAATACAGTATAATATCTATTTACATAACATGTATTAGGAATTATATGTGGCCTAAATAGTGACTTAAACTATGTGGGAAGATATGTGTAGGTTATATAGAAATGTTATTCCATTTTATATAAGACATATGAGAATCTGCAGAATTTGGTATCTATAGGAACCATGGAACCAGTATTTTGGATGCAAAGGGACATTGCATGAATAAATTCAGAAATTGTGTGCAATTGAATTATAGATCTGTTCTGCCTATAATTAAATGAGAAAATATAAATTTTGAAGGATAAGATCAACATTTGGATAAAGATATAATATGAAGAAAATAATAACTCTTCCTGAACTGCTTTAAGTGTTTTCTAAATTCCCCAAGTATTTCTTCATTTTATCATTCTTGAGAGCTCACAGGTAGCAACTTTCTACTTGACCTGCAGCACCTATTTAAGTCCCTGATTTTAATTCTTGTTTTCTAGCTCCATAGAGTTGTATTCCACAAGCAGTGCTTCAGCACTAATAGGTTGACTATGGCCAGTTCACTCTACTATGTGTGTTCAGCAATTCTTTAGGCAATTAATATGTATCCTTCCTACTTCTAATGCAATTAAAAAAACTTTCATATTTAATCTGAACAAAAGATAGTAAAATATTTTTAAATGACAGAAATCACATAGGAAAAGAAGAGTTATACATGGGATAATTGCATGGTTATTTGAAAACAAATGTTAATTAACCAGTTAAGGAAAAGTGAAAAACATAAATCCATTAGGAAAAGTCTTTTCTGATTGTAGATTCTGGAAGGAGGAATTTGGTGTATATATTTTATGTGCAAAGTTTCACTGCCTATTAATAAAATTCAGCAATTTTCCTCACCCCACCTACTAGGTCCATTCTGAAGTTATTTTTAGCTGGAAATTTCTTGTGGATTAGTATTAATACGTGAGAGTTATGAAGAAGAATGACATATAGTACCAAAGTGCCTTAAAACTTTTCCCAAATCTATTTTCCTTCTTAAGAATGTGCACCTAAATAATCAGAATGCATTTTTCTTTTTTCTTTTCTAATTTCCACAATCAAGATTAAGCAATCCTTCAAAATTCTCAGAAATTAATGTGCTCACTCCTGTTTTGTGGAAATCACTAGCTTGTAGCACAGTGCTATAGGACTTGTCATATACCAATACTGAATGAATAAATACTTAAATTAAAAATAAGTAATCAAATGAAATACAGATATTTGAGCTAGAATGCAACTCTCCTTTCCTTCTACTATTTCACTTAGTTTGAGGGGATCAAGTGTTTGGTTTAGGTCCCTGGTATCCCTTTCTCTGATCACAAGCTTCTCTCTACTCAGCCTTTCCCTTTTGTGTGTCAGTGGAGATATTTTTCTTCTTTCTCTAGCACCAGCTCTTCCATCTTCCTATGGATAATGTCCCTTTGATTTTATAAGGACCTCAGCTCAACTCACCAACTATTCCCTTTGTCATTTTGACTGCTCTGTTAGGTCTTTTTTTTTTTTATCTGTATGTAAACACTTTCAATTACATTTCTCACTCACATACGTCCATGAGCTCTCATTCTCTTATTGTGCTTCATTCATTCAATAAACACTGATTAGCTCTATTAAAGATACAGGAAAAAACCACTAATCCTACCCTTCCCACCTCCCTGAGGTTGTAATATGACAGGAGAGATGTCAAACAAACTAACAGGTAGGTATAAAATAAAATGTTACAGGTTCTTTGCTGTTACTTCATTAAGAGGTGTATTCTAATTTCCTTCTCCTTGGATCCGTGTTTTCTGAGTAATTTGCTTGACCAATAGAATGTAGTGGAAGTGATGCTCTGGTATTCCTAAATTTTGTAATTTGTAGCTGGAGTTTTTGGAATCCCGGCCCTTGGGATGTTCTTCCTCAGATCTCAGCCACCATCTTATGAGAAATCTAAGTCAAATGGAGAAATTGCAACTAGGTACTTAAGCTTTAACTGAGAAGGAACATCAACTTTTAACAAACCAAGTGTGTAATTTTGAACCTCTAACAGTCAGATCTTCAGGTGCTCCTGCCCCAGCTGCTGTCTAATTGCTGGAGTGTGAAAAATCCTAAGAAACTTCTGCCCAGCTGAATCCAGTTAACCTGCAAATCCACAGGAAATAATAATAAGGTTTTTCAGCCATTCAATTTTGTGATGGTTTGTTATGCAGCAGTAGATAACTAAAACACCTGCTAAAGTGAGGCCATACTTATCCCAGGCCTGGGTGGGGGAAGTTGGGGTGGGTTTCCCAAGAGATGTAGGCTGGTACCACAGCTGAACCCTAAGATTTTAATTTTTTTAAATGTGATCCAAGTTTGTCTGTGCTCCTACACCAATACTACAGTCAAATGCTTAAGAGTTTAGAAAAAGAAGGGTCAGCGTACAATTTGCAGTCTTTTCCAAGCCAGTGTCTTTATAACCTATATAAAAAGGGAAGGGCAGGGGAAAAAGCTCCATATGGCTGAGTGCAAAGGTTCTGTGCTCAATCTATAATACCACAAGCCAACAAATAAGCAAAAAATAGGAAAAGATTATAAGTAATAGGCATACCCGGAAAGATTGTTCCATGTTAAAATAATTTTGAGAAACATTATGTTAATCAGTGTGAAATACAATTTGTTTAGTGAGGAACAACTCAGAGCCTTCCATATGTTGAAGACTTTATAAATCTCCAAGAAATGGCAATTAATAAAGTTCTTTTATTTCCTCTCATACATTACCTGTCTGTCCCATGGTATGTCATGATGGGAAATATTGTTCTATGTTTCTAGGCTTGGGTAAAGCTTGAGAGAAAGTGAGAGAATTATGAGACCATGACTTTTCCATTTCTCCTCGGAGATAATATGGCGTAGTAGGAAGTATACAGATTTTGGGAATTAGTAAATGCAGAATCTTACATTTCCATTGTAATTTCTTGATTGACATTGAATATTCCTTCCCTTTTCTGAGCTACAGATATTTCATTCAAAAAAAAAAGATGAAGGCTGGGGTCATAGTCCAGGGGTCAATTGCATGTACAAGGACCTGGGTTCAGTCCTCAGCATCAAGAATAAAATAAGATAGTATTCCATTTTATAGAAAGACCCCATCTTCTTTATCCAATTTCCAACTGATGGGCAAATGGGCTGTTTCCAAGATTTAGCTATTACAAATATAGAATGAGAGCTTTACCATTATCTATATATTTTTAAGTATAGATTCCATAGTGCCCCTAAATTCATTAAACACTTGAAATTATATATACATGGACATTGTGTGAAGGGGATTCCATCCTGGCTGCTAGAGACTCAAAGGGGTCCTAGCCTCAGAGGAAGGCAAGACCTACTAGACTAGATTAGTTTGTTTTAAAACTCTGTTTCTGGACTAGTTTAAAAGAAAAAGAAAACATTATTGAATTATTCTCTTTAAAGGACTCAAAAAGCAAGTGTGATCTCTCTTTTTCTTTTATTGAGTTGATTGGTACATTTTAGGTATACAGTACAATTACATTTATTATTGGTATCTTGTACCTTTATATGACAGGTCTTGGTTCTCATTTTTTCCCATTGTCCATGCCCTCCCTTCACCCCCTCTTCCCCTCCCCATTTACAAACACTTTATTTACATTTTTTAATTTTGTCATATTTTTTCTTTTCCCTTATTATCTTTCCCCTACCCTTCCCACTTTCCCTACACCTTTAGCCCTTTTCTTCCTATTTCACATGGTCAATTATCTCATTAGGATCTTATGTACTATTATAGTGTTTCACTCCAGAGAAACTCTTCAGTATTTACACATGTGTGACTGGGTAAAGAAGATGTGGATTTTCTATAAAATGGAATACTACTCAGCCATAAAGAATGACAAATTAGATTCATTCATAGGAAAATGGATACATATTAAGGATCTCTTCTTATTAAAAAGCTTCTTCACAGCAAGAGAAATAACCAACAGAGTGAAGAAGATACAACCCACAATATTGGGAAAAACTTTCCACCAGTTGTTCCTCAGACAGAGGTCTTCTATCTAAAAAAACCAGACCTCCCAAATTTAAAGACTCAATCCAAAAATGAGCATCTGAAATGAACAGACATTTCTCAGACAAAGAAGTAGAAATAGCAAATAAACATTTGAAAAATGTTCAACGTCACTGGTAATTTAAGAGATGCAAATGAAAACAATGCTGAGATTCAATCTTTCCTCAGAAAGAACGGCTGCTATAATGAAATCAAACAATAACAATTGCTGTCAGGGCTGTGGGGAAAGAGGAACCCTGCTCCACTGCTGGGAGGAATGTAGACTGGTGCAACCACTGTGGAAATACGTATGAAGATACCTCAAAGAACAAGGATTGGAAGTGCAGTTTGACCCAACTATTCCTCTTCTGGGTATCTTCCCCAAAGGATTAAAAGAATCATACTGCAGTGATATATTTGCACCCATGTTCATAACAGCACAATTTGTAATAGCTAAAGCAGCCCAATTGCCCATCAACTGGAGACTGGATAAAGCAAATGTGTGTGTGTGTGTGTGTGTGTGTGTGTGTGTGTGTGTTTAATAAAATGGAGTACTACTTATCCATCAAAAATGAGAAATTAGAGACATTTGTAACTAGATGGATGCACATTGAGGCTATATTCAAGTAAAATAAATAGGACACATATGTGTAAATACAGAATAGTTTCTCTAGCATGAGAAACTGAAAGTAAATAAGGACTAAAAGGTATAATAGATAATGTGAAATAGGAAGAAAAGGGGCAAAGGGAAGGGGAAATGGGAGGGGTGGGGAAAGGAAAGAAGGGGATATGAGAAAATGAAAAATAATGGAAACAACGCCTTTGTGTATAGGGAGGGAGGAATTGAAGGGAGGGCAGGAGAGTGGGGAAAAATAAGGACCAAGATTGATTGTGTAAAGTTACAGATTTCCAATAATAAATGTCATTATACTGTATACCTTAAATGTACCAATGAAATTTGTTTAAAAGACTCAAAAAGCTAACCTTCTGTAACAAACTTGAACACTTGCAGTAGTTTTGTTGTGCATTGTAGAGTAACAGGAAGTCCAAAACTCAAACTAGGGAATTATTTAAAACATGTGCAGAAAGATCTAGAATTTTCAAGTTGGAATTGACATTGCACTGAAAATATTAGGAAAATAATTCTATTCATGAATTTTTAACTGATTTAATTTTAGGCCCTGTTTATGAAGACTTACTGAGTGAACAGTGAGTGAAAAATCCACCCAAATTTAAAACAATTTCTCCAGTCATAGTGAGACTGAAAAGCAGAGGATTAAAACAGTTATATAAATATTTAAGATCTAGTGTAAAGTATTTAAACTCTTGTCTTAGCTATCTACTGGGAAAGCACGGTGAATTCTTTAGGGACTTGACATGTCTAGTTAGTTAGGTTGTTTGTCTTGACTAATTAATTAAATGGATAGATGTTTGATTTATACTTGTGTCATTTTGACACAGATATATGTATTTTTTATGGATATTTCTTCTAAATATTTACAAATAATCTACACAGACATTTCTTTACAAATTCAGTTTCTTCATTTCCATGGCTGTGGCCGGAGGATCTCTTCGTGGAGGCTGCTAATTGGTAACATTCCAGTATCCAATCGAAGAGCCATCAAACAAGGTATTCATTTCTGAGGCCAGGTCACGGATTAGGGAGTATTTCTGGCACCACTGCTTGTCCCTCCTTACTTCAGATCCTCTATTCCTTGGTTGAACTTCATGTTCCATTAAAGCATTAGCAGTTGCTTACAGCCACTTCAAATGAGGTACAATGTTTCTGTCTTGGAGTTGCCTGCATTTATTCCTGCCGGGGCTCAGAGAAAGTCCTCAGAGAAAGTCTGCTTGATGGGAGGCCAAAAGGGTTGGGAGAGAATGGACCCAGGTCTCATGCTGCAGGGTAAACTTTCACACAGCAGGGGACTCTAGCACTGACTGATCTCACTATCCAGTCCAGTGCCTTTCTAGGTGCCATCAGAAGGGAAGTGAATCATCACTACCCCACTGATATCGCCGGCATCCAGAGTTACATGGTTCCATCCTAGGAGCCTGAAAGGGAGGACTGGCCATTGGAAGGACGCACTTCATCCTGAAAAATTGGAGAATACGACCTTTTATCAGTGTTGGGATCTGCAAAAGTTTTTTTTCTTCTAAATAGTAGAACAGCTTTTTCATGATGGTAATTATATTATCCTGGTAGAGATAAAATCTTCTTTACATAGACAGAATCAAACGGTGATGATCTGCGCCACTCAAATAGAGATCTAGAAGTACGGCTTCAATAATCAGGCACTCAGACATATTAATGGCACCAGGGAGGCTGCTCCTCCAGAGAGCACAGAATTGTATTCTTTTAGGCACTACTTAAAGTTCACCAGAATGAAGCTTACCTGTCCATTTATTAAGATCAGAACCACAGACATTCCTGAACCTCGTTCCATAGCCCTTATAATTTCTGTATAATTAAATTATGTTTGATTTCCATTATCTGTCTCTATATTAGGATATATAGAGATCTTTGGTTCATGAAATTAAAGTGGAATCCTTAAAATTAAATATTCACTTTAGAGTTATTACAGGGTTATATTCCAAGAATATAAAACAATACCTGTTTCACAGTAGACCCTCAATGTTTTTTGAATAAATGATACCAAAATAGCATTGCTTCCACATGAGAGGATGACAAGTAAGACTGTGGGGGAAATATTTTCACTTATTGTTGAGCTGTTAGCAATCTCTTTTAGAAAAAAAAAAAAAAAAGGGAAGCTTAGCAAATAGGAAGAAAAGGACCAAAGATGTAGGGACAGTGAGAAGAATACGGAAGGGGGAACAAGGGAAAAGGAAAAAAATATGAGAAAATATAAAAATGGAATTAAAGTGTTTGAAGGGGGGAGGGGAGGGGAGGGTGAAGGGAGGGTGGGGACAAGGGGAAAAAATGAGAACCAAGACCTGGCATGTAAAGGTACAAGATCCCAGTAATGACGGTAACTGTACTGTCTACCTACAATGTACCAATACGTTAAATTTAAAAGAAAAAGAAAAAAAGGGGAAGGCTTCAAAATATTCAATAGTAATTTTTTATATGTTAATGTTTATAAAGAGGACAATTGACAATGGCTGTCTGCCATTTCAAGCACTCCACTCTGAACACTAGCCTGTCCCCTCCCTTCCTCAGATACCCTCACTCCAGCAGAGAACAGAGGTATCCACCCCAGCCTTTCCCTTCCATTGACCTCCTAAGTGCCCACTCCTATGCTCTGGTTTCTCCTCAGATCGCATAAATCTTTTGCCTTTTACTAAATGCCCACTGCCGTCTTTCCCCTTCATGGCTCGTCATCGCGATCAGTCATTTGAATCACCTTTACTGCTTCTCCCTTTTCTTCCTTCACATCTGCCCACCACACCCTCAGCACTGCCTAAAAAGAAATTCTGCACATATCCTTTAGAAAGTGAATCAGTGTCTTTATTTATTATAATGAGGAGATTTATTCAAGGCACACACAGTTAATAATGGTGGCAATTTTAGTGATAATACAAATTAATACTAGGCAGTGGTTCTGCCTCCTGCCTCATAAGTGCAAGGTCTTGAGTTCAATCCCAGGTGCCAAACAAACAAACAAACACTAATCCTCACTAATAATGCTTTATATCCAGGATTGACACAATACTGTTTATTTTTATAGTAATTTTCTCCTTGTGTAGGTTAATATGTTGAAGTTCAGAAAGGTTGAATAAATTGAGCAAACTCACAGTGGTGAACAAAATAGACTTGGTCCTTGCCCTGTTAATGATGTAATAATGGCCAATATTCATTAATATCTGTGTAGGTCCAAGACATTCTGTGATGAGGACAGTATTATTATGATCAAGAGCGTATTTTAGAAACTTCATAACAGACCTTCTTAAGGCTCTGTTATGAGTAAATGAGCTGGTCTGGTAGATGAGTATATGAAACCTAGCCTCAAAGCTTATTCTTCTTATCAATGTTTTGCTCCTTCCTGGAAGTTAAACTCTGCTGGGCTGGAAGGACATTAATACAAGGAAACACATGAGACTTTCAGATGGCCTTGCAGACCCATTTGGAGAGGTAGTCTAGGCCAGTATAGCACTCATATAACATTGCCTTCTTCTGGAGCCAAGACAATAGGGAATATGGACCCATGTGGGTTGATTTTTTTTTAGGTTGTTTATTCTTTTAACTTGCATTATTTCAAGTAAATCTCTTTTGTATAAGGATATCTATTGAATGTTAAAAAAAAAAAAGAAAGAAAAAACTGTCAAGTTAAAGAGAAAGTGCTTATAAACATTCCAAACATTTGTTTTGTGTTGGCTGGAGCTGAAGTCTAAATAAAAGCTGCAAATGTGACTAATAATTATAATTCAATTTAGTGCACTGGATTGGAAAGGAATAATTACTACATAGGACTTTTTGGAGTAAATGATTTATGGTTGACCTACAGTAGATTATAAATTTAGAAAAGGGAGGAATTTTAATGTAAATTAATTAAGGTTGGAGCCCTTTCTGAGTGGGTTGATAAAATAGTGGAAAATTCCAGAGTCCTGTGTTATTTGGCTAAATTTGCACTTGAAATATGAGGGAAATATTATGTTGGGGTCTGTAGGAATTGGGTATAAAAAATCAAGCCTCATTCAAGGCCCTAAACCTTTCTGATCTGATCAGAGAAGAGCACAGGAAGAAGAACACCCCCCCTTTTTTTCAAGAGGAAAATATACACACATAGAATGTTTACATGTTCCAGTGAGTGGTTACAGTGAGCCAGATGTTATGTCCAGGGGTTCCTAACCTGCAAGACTAACATTTTGTTGTAGAGGCTGACAATGTCAAGCAGTATCCCTTACTTCTATTGGGTAGATGCTAGTGCCATCCTCCAGTGCTGGCAACTAACAATGTTTACAGAAATTGCTGAGTATATCCTATGGAAAAGCAATACTAGTGAGAAACCTTGTATGAGACTTTCATGTGCATTCCTTACAATGTTCTCTAGTAATAGTTGTGATTATAATTAGTGCCCATTTCACAGATGACAACACTGAGGTTAAAGGGGCTTATGTTTGGTGAGAGCTACATAATTAATATGTAGGGAAGCCAAGATTCACACAGAGATCATATGGACCCCATGCCCCTATCTTTAGGTGAGTGATGACTTTGGGATTATTTAATCTCCATCATTTTTCTAAACATGTGTTAAAATCAGACAAAGCAGGGTTGAGGATTTAGCTCAGTGGTGCCACTTCCTACCTTGCAAGCACAAGGTCTCAAGTTCAATCCCTGGTATATTAAAAAAAAGTCAGACAAAGGGGCGATTCCAGCAAACAATACAACTAGCAGATATGGGGCTACAACCCAGGCCCAGGAAGAGGACATTCAGATGACAAGTAGTGAAAGGTACATTCACAACGAACTTGGCTATTTCGCTGGACTTGTTTTGTTACTTGCTCTTTATTCAAATGTTACGCTTTTTCTTATACAATTTAACTTCTGAGTACAAAACGGTTTTCAAGTATGTGTCCATTAACTCTAAAACACATACTGAGATTTTAAAATCTGTTTCTTAACATTGGAAAGGCACACTCTAGGGTGGTTACTGCTTTATAATTTTATGTAAAACGATTTCACACCACACAAATGCTTTGCTGGCCCATCTTCTCACCAGCAAGTTGCAAGGAAAGCAATTAATTCCATGAATATTCTATTCTGTTACTGGCATCCTCTGGTACTGCTGGTGGGCCAGTGAATAAGGAGGAAGATAAATAAATGCAAGGTTATAATAAAACAACAACAGAGAAGTTTGGATTAGAATTTAGCAATGGCCACTGTAGCCAGCATTATTATTCAATTCCACGTGTAGCACAGTGGGGCCTGATCTGAATTTTCTGCCCAGTGGCTGCCTAACCATGGAAATCAATGTTTTCTCTACAGTGGATAGACAAGTGCTTTCAGAGTCTGTTAGGCTGAAAAAATCTAATAGAGAAATCTGCATAATTAGCTCTGTGACTAATCTTGCTTTTGCCTGGTGTAAGAAGTAGTTTAGGGTGCAGAGCAGTTCCACATAGTTGAACTGTAGGGGAAAAAGCTCAGGCCTTAGTGATTTTTTCAGATCTAGGACACGAAGCTTATTGTCCAAATAAAATGTTCTTGAAAGGTCTTCAGTCATTTGGATTATAGTCATTTTCTGGTGGCAAATAGGTTTCTTCAGATAGTAATCTGAGATGTGGCTAAATTCTCATGAATCTGTGTTTACAAATTATCTATGAATAAAGATGCCAAATGTGCAGCAAGTGGGCAGGAGTGGACCAAGGTGGAGAAATCAGCAGAGCAGACGGAGGACTGGCATCCGCAAGCAGTCAATATCTGCTTGGAAATGATACAAGTACAATGAAACCATTTCAAGATCTAAATATATAGCAGAGCATATATATTTTTAAAGCATTCAAGTTGGCATTCCTTGAAGGAAACATGACAGACACAGAATATAGTGTTCAAAAGTTCACCTGCTGAGGTGGATCACCTGGGTTTCTGTCTTCGCTGTACTGATTGATTGTAATCTGGAATAGCTGTTTAATTCTGTGGGCTTTCTTGTCCCCATTGAAGGGTGAATTTATTTTTATCAAGATTTTAAAAAATTAATGTTATTGCTACATTTTAGGTATACACAATGATAACATTCATTATATGGGATTTGTACCTGTATGTGACATATCTTCATGCTTCTTTTTTCCTGTTCTCTCCCCTCATTTCAACTTGTAATCCTCTTCCCTTTTTTATTTACAAAAATTTGTTTTCATTTTTTCCTTCTATTCTCTCTTTTTCACTTTCTCTTCTGTCTTTTCCCCTTTATTCTGCGCTAGTTACACTTCCCACTTGAATATTATTTTCCTGTTTCACAGCATTTATTATACATTTTGGTCCTTATTTACCTTTCAGTTTCCCACATGAGAGAAACCATGTGATATTTGAACATGTATACATAATTTATTTCACTTAAGAGTATAATGTCAAAGTGCATCCACTGACCTAGAAATGTCTTATTTATCCTTCTTTATGGCTGCATAACATTCCATTGCATTAAAAAACACTCTTCTTTATCCACTCACCAGTTGATGATCATGTGGGCTGTTTCTAAGATTTAGCTATGACAAATTATGCTGTTATAAAAATGGGCGTGCATATATTGCTGTAGTATGATGTTTTTAATTGTTTAGGGAGAACATACCAAGGGGAATAGCTGGGTCAAATAGAAACTCTAGTTTTAGGTTTTTTTTGGAATCTCAACACTGATTTCCACAGTAGCTGCACCAGCCTACACTCACACCAACAGTGGAGATGAATTTCTCTTTCTCTGCGGCTCCACCAGCATTTGTTATTGGTTGATTTCTTGATAACAGCCATTCTTTTTGAAGTGAGATGGCATCTTAGTGTTGTTTTCATTTGCATCTCTTAAATGAGCAATGATGTTGAACATTTTTTCATATATTTATTTGTCATCTATATTTCTTCATCTGAAAAATGTCTATTCATTTCAGACTCCCATTTTTGGATTGGGTCTTTAAATTTGGGGGGTTGACTTTTTTTTGTTTTTTATATATTCTAGATATTAGTCCTTTGTCTGAGGAAGAGCTGGCAAAACTTTTTTCCCACCCTGTGGGTGTTCTTTTCACTCTATTGGCTATTTTTCTTCCATTAAAGGCACTTTGTCCCTTTGTCAAAGATAAGGTGTGTTTAGAATTATTTCTGCACCTTCTAATCTGTTCCATTGATCATTGGGTCAGTTTTTTTGCCAGCATCATGGACGATTTTTAAAAATCACTGTAGCTTTGTACTATAATTTCAAGTCAGTGATTGTGTTGCCTTTTGCCTTGTCTTTGTAGCTTAAAATTGCTTTTGCTATTCTAGGTCACTTCTGGTTCCAAATGATTTTAGGATTGTTTCCTTTAGTCCTGTGAAGTATGCTGTTGGTATTTTGATTGGAATTGTGTTAAATATATATCAAAATATTGGAAGTCTGGCCATTTTTTCTATTTGGGTTCTTTCTACCCAAGAATAAGGGATATCTTTTCATTTTCTGATATCCCTTCAATCTCCTTTTTTAAAAGAATTGTAGTTTTCAATGGTCTTTTACTTTCTTTGTTAGGTTGATACCTAAGTATTTCACTGTTTTGGATGTTATTGTGACAGGTGTTATTTCCCTAATTTCATCTCAGGCAGTTTGTCATTTGTGTACAATGATGCTATTGATTTTTGAGTGTTGACTTTGTATCCAGCTATACTACTGAATGTGAATATTAAATTTAGGAGTACTTTGCTGGAGTTTTTGAGGTCTTCTATGTAAAGTGTCGTGTCATCAATAAGTAATGATGTCATCAGACCATAGAACAATGAAATTGGAACTCAATGACAAAAGAAACCACAAAACCTTAATAAACACATAGAAATTAAATGATGCCTTTGTGAACAACCAATGGGTCACAGATGAAATTGAGGAACTCAAATAGCTTCTACAATTAAATGATAATATTAGAATTAAATTAAAACGGATGTAGTAAACATTTGTCTCTCTTGGTCAGTCTTGGCTTGTAGTCCACTTTGTCCTCAAATAAAATATCTACCCTTGCTTTTTCCAGGTTCCTGATGTATTGTTTTCCATCCTTTAACTTTCAATCTATGAATTTCTTTTTGAGTTAAGTGTGTCTCTTATATGCAGTATGGTGTTAGATCTTGTTTCTTAATCCATTCTGTCAGTCTGTTTCTTTTGATTGGTGAATTGAGACCAATTAAATGGATGGTTATAAATGAAATGCTTTGGCTTATCCTTGTCATATTATTTTTCTGCTGTTGGATCCCTGTCTTTCCACTTTGATTACTTGCTTGCCTTATCTGGTGGATTCATTCTGTTGTGGTTCATGGTTTGTAGTCTTTATTATCTCTTACCAGAGTATCCTTCAAAATATTTTGGAGTGCTCGTTTCATGGTCATGATTTTCTTCATATGTTCTTTGATATAGAAACATTTTATTTCTCTATCAGTTATGAAAGACAGTGTTGTGGGTACATCAATTTTTGTTTTCTTTTAGGGCTTAAAATAGTTCACTCCAAGCTCTCATTGACTTATGGGTTTGTGATGAGAATTCTATTATTCTGATGGCTTTCCTTTATAAGTGATTTGTTTCTTTTCTCTAACAGCTTTTAATATTCTGTTCTTATGTTGAATTTCTGAAATCTTCATTATTTTTTTTCAGATTTAATTGAGTTTATTGGTACATTTTAGGGATACAGTACAGTTACATTTATTGTTGGGATCTTGTACCTCTACATGACAAGTCTTGGTTCTCATTTTTTCCCCTTGTCCCTGCCCTCCCTTCACCCACTCCTCCCCTCCCCATCTACAAACACTTATTTCCATCTTTTCATTATCTCACATTTTTTCTTTTCCCTTATTGCCCTTCCCCTACCCATCCCACCTTCCCTACACCTTTAGCTCCTTTCTTCCCATTTCTAAATGTCAGTAATCTTATTAGGATCTTATGTATTATTGCAGATTATTCACACCAGAGAAACTATTCGGTATTTACACGTGTGCCTTATTTATTTCACTTAGGAGTATATCTTCAATATGTATCCATTTTCCTATAAAAGAATCTATTTTCTCGTTCTTTATGGCTGAGTAATATTCCATTTTATAGAAAAACCATATCTTTATCCAGTTTCCAAAGGATGGGCAAATGGGCTGTTTCCAAGTTTTAGCTATTACAAACTGTGCCACTATAAACGTGGGTCCACATACATCACTGTGATATGATTCTTTTAATTATTTTGGAAAGATACCCAGCAGAGGAATGGCTGGGTCAAATGGAACCTCCAGTCCAAGCTCTTTGAGGTATCTCCATATTGATTTCCATAGTGGTTGCACCAGTCTGCACTCCCACCAACAATGGAGAAGGGTTTCTTTCTCCCCACAACCCTGCCAACATTTGTTATTGTGTGTGAAATCTTTATTATTTTATGCCTTGGGGTAGTTTTTTTGTTATGGTTAATTGGAGCTCTATATGTCTCATTTATCTGTATGACAAATTTATTTTCCTTGCTAGCTGAGTCCTGGGGACCCACTGCCCTCCTCTCTCCTTCATGTTGCTATTTTCCAGTATCAGGATTCCAAATGTTTCAGAGATTGTTTCTCTGTTGCTCACCATTTTGCCATCTCCTGGAAGTGCCTGAAGGATGGATTTATAATAATAATAACCTCATGATATTGTTTATGAGGCAATGACGATGAAGATTAAACTTGGCCACAGCACACAGATAGCTCTTGGTGAATGCTGGCTCTTACTACATGTAGTGCTTTGAAAGTTTAAATTAAAAAAGTACAGTAAAGACATATTATCATCAAACTGCACCCCCAAATACTCTCCCACACTTCAACAACACTTGTCCATATCATCGTTCTTGCCACTTTCTGCAACAGTTCTGAAAGTCCTCTTTTGTGAGTGCCTTTTTTTTTTTTTGTACTGGGGATTGAACTCAGGTCCTTGAGCTTGCAAGGCAGGCCACGAAACCGCTGAGCTAAATCCCCTGCCCTGTGAGTGTCTTTATAAGGTGTGATAAAATACAGTGAACACTGCTCCCCAGTGTCATTGAATTGAAAGGCAGGCTGGAGAAAACATGGTGTGTTCTCATCTACTTTGTTCACTGGATCTGGCAACATACAACTTCTAACTTTTCCCCAAAGTCAAAGTGACCATGAAAAGTAAATATTTTGATTGACCCAGGACATCAAGGCAACTACAGCAGAGCAACTAAAGACACTCATGGAAAAGCATTTGGATAACTGCTTCCGAAAAAGGAAAGAATAATGTGTTTGAAATGAGGGGAAATATTTTCATGGAGATTAATGGCAATGTGTCTTTTACTGTAATAAAACTTTAAAACCTAACATGCATTGTTCTTCGCAGCTCCTATAATCTATTTTCCTTACTCACTTATTGAGTGAGTAAGGATCAGAACCAATAGCAGCATAACTGGACTACATGTCTGCTCATCCCTAGGATCAAAAGATTTTTTATGAGTTACTAAGGCACCTTCTTATGTCACCTTGAGAACAAGAAAATGGCCTGACAGTGCTTCAGCCATCGAAGGTGCCTGACACACCCAGGGCCAGCTTTCAGAGCTCACGAAGAGTCGTAGAAGTTCATTTTCATTTAAAGATCATCTTTTTAAACACTAATGACATCTGGGATGCAAGCCATTGCTGTGAAGCAAAGAAAAATACACATTGATTCATATTTTATTTTTCCCATCCAGAACACGGCTTTGTACACATATTCCTGGTTTAGGACAAAGCAAACAAATCAGAATGTCTCCTGTGGGGGGACATCACACACATCTCTCCTTTGGGGAAATTATCATACTCTGAAGCAAGGTAAAATGAGACTCATAAAAATGTATGTTTAAGGTGCTGCTGCTGCTGTTTAAGTGATGGTTAAGTCTATGTTTAGATGCCAACTATGCTGTGATTGATAACATACTTAATTCAACTAATAAAGATTTTACTAGTCAGCATGTCACAGTTTTAAAAGCTTTCCATTGAGGCAGTACATTACCTTGGTCTTTTGAAACAAGACAAAATAGTTAAACTAATCATCCTTGAGCTTTCTTTGAACAGTCATTGGGTAATTACAATAGTGAGAATTAAACCTCTTTCTCACAAATTATTGGAGATGGGCAGGGGAATTAGATCTACCAAGCTGGAAATTGTCCTCAGGGCATAGAGTATAGAATGGTCAGGGAAGGATATCACAATTACATGATGGTCCTAGGGTGTCAACCATACTTAGTCTTTCACCTTTCTTCCAACTAGTGCTTTGTTTTGTAGAGTCAACCCAATTTAATCATGGTTTGGGAGAGATATGATTGCATCATCACCACCCTCTTCGTCTTAAGAAATAGCCAGAATTATTGTCACATCCTGCATTAGATCATGCCATGTTGAGATAAAGAGAATAGAACCAGACCAAGAAAAATTTCCTGTTAATACAATGGCATTTGCAACAAGATTATTGCATATCCAGAGTATAGGTGAACATTTGTGGGGTTGACAAAGAAGAAATCATCTTAACATCACTAGGCATCAAGCATGAGACAGAACAGTATAACAGATGTCAACAACATTATTGACTTTCAAGAAACAAAACAGAATATAATTTATACCATATAAATTTCTAAAAATTGAGTATATGTATTTATCAGTATACATAGTTCTATTATTCTTAACCATGATAAAACATTTTGAGAATATTTCAGAATACAGAAAGTTTATAAAAATTAAATTTTATGTTAAAATTTCAATTTCCTCTCCCAGTTTTTTAAATGTATTTTTATTATGTAGGTATTACCAAAGATCATCATCAGTCCTTAAATGTAGAAATCCAGGGGCCCTGGTTTTTGTTTTGTTTTGTTTTGTTTTGTTTTTAGTACCAGGGATTGAACTTGGGTCCTTGCACTTGCAAGGCAGGCCACCGAACCATTGAGCTAAATCCCCGGCTCCCAGGGTCCCTGGTCTTAATAAGTACACTGCTGATGTAGAGTTTAATTCAATTATGATAGATTTACTTACTTCAAAAAAAGATAAAGTGTGATTGAAATGTATAGTGTTTAAATTTCAAAAATATTTATTGCAGTGAAAGATATTGTCATTTTCCCCCCTCAATATACTCTCCTCCACTCAAAAACATTTATCTGACTGCCACTTTCTGAAGCAATTCTGGAAATTCTTTCTTGTGTCTTTACAAGATGTGATAAAAAATATTGTGATTATTGCTGCCCAGTGTCACTCTACATAAAAGCAGTCTGGTGAAAACATTACAGTGCATCCTCTATTCTTATTCACTGGATCTGTAACTGTGTGACTTCTGATTTTTCCCCAAAGTCAAAATGATCATGAAAGGCAAACATTTCAGCACATTGAAGTAGATATGACCATACAACTAAAGACCCACATGAAAGACTTCCAGAACTGCTTCAGAAAGTGGCAAGAAGGTTGGGATAAGTGTGTTCAAAGCCAGCATATTTTTAGGGGGATTAATGGCAATGTGTCATTTAATGTTATATTTTTATTCTAAATACTCATCATATCTTTCCATCACACCTCAAGGTCAGTTGGATCTTGAGTCACTACTTTACTTAATTGCAGTATATTAAAGTTGGAGAGATGATATAAAGAGACCGAGCCATTTTTTGGGTCCATTGTGGTGACTCTGGCTTGGAGGAAGTCCCTGGAGGTCAAGTTCTTGTCCTCATCTGTGAAGATATAGAAATTTGACTTTTCAATAGATCTCTCAAGATCAGATGTCTAAGTGCAAGGGGGAGAGAAGTGTGGGCTTCAAGGATAATGAAAACAATAGCTCACAATGGATAAGATACTGTACTATGTGTTTTGAATATGTTTTTTCTGGTCTTTGTTTCAACATAAGATGTGACCCAGAATTTTCCTGGGACAGGACTGATTCTAATCACATAGCTGAAAGTAATTAGGATTATGGTCATACTGTGCCCAGGCTGAGCATAGGATCTCCCAATAAAGGAAGTGCATGTTCTCCAAAAAAATGCATATATTGCTTTTGTGACCAGTAGTTTCCTTTAAAGCATGAGACACAGAGCACTGCTTCTCTTGCTTAGGTGTTTAGATAATATTTGAATTGAGTAATAGCTATTTATATTTTACAGGTAAAGAAATTGTGTCTCGGTGAGATTAAAACTTTTGTTCAGGGTGACACAGGTAGAGACATTTGAATCGAAACAGTCTGAAAGGCTGTGCTCTATCCCCTACATGTATATCTTCTTTATGCACCCCTTGCTGCTGCCACCACACTCTATCCCTCTGCACACACATTCACTGGACCACAGGCAGCCACAGGAGGTCATAGAGACAAACAAAATGTATATATCCAGATCAACATCTGATAAACTCACGTACCATTCTATGCTCCTCTTCTGGCACATACTGTGTAATCTGTAATTATTCAATAATTCAAAACATTTAGTTATGCTATGAATTGTGCTTTAGAGGCTTTTCTAAGTTGTGAGAAAGTAGCAGTTGACATATAGATAAAGTATTTGTCCATAAGGATGGACATCACTGGGAAAAATAGGTAATGACAACATATGATATAGACTAGATAATTAACTTTGAAACATTATTATTCTTTACTAGGGGACTCTTGATATTAGCAAAAATTTCCTAGAAAAAAATGTAGAAGAAAAAATTCTCTGGTAGGCACAGGTGGAGAGTTTAGAGATCTCACCTTGGGACCCCCATCTGTTCTCTTCTTTCCCCCAGCATTTGGTGAAGCACTTCTAGATAACACAGTTTGAGATGACATTGATCTAGAGTACCTATTGTTGGAAAATATAATTTAAAACAAAATTTTCTTCTAACCCAAGCAACTTCTTCACCAATATAGTAGATAAAATAAACAAGTTTATTAGTGAATAAACATTAAACCAGAATGTGGTAGGCAGCCTGGGAAATCTTCTATAAAATTGTAAAGACTAAATGAAATCATACACTTTTATATGGGCAAATAGATTTAAGATAAACAATTACTGCCCTTGAATAAGAGATCTTCACAGCCCCATTTATCACACATAGCTCATCAGTAGCTCACCTGGTAACTGGGTAATCACCTGTGCTGCTAATTGGCTTTATTTCAAGGGTATGCAATCTCTTCATATCTTTATGGGTTGATGTACTTCAATAACTTGCATTAGGTACCTACTGAAGTTAGGTGCCCACATTCTCATGGAAACTGAGAGAAAAGGATCCTATTTCCTTGGTATTTATACTTTAAGGAGATGGCTCCAGTTGTCCCAGACCCTGGTACAAACAAACACTTATTTACCTTTTACAGTGATATATACATAAAATATGCTATAAGTATATGTGCGTGTGTGTGTGTGTGTGTGTGTGTGTGTGTGTGTGTGTCTGTGTGTAGTACCTTGGTTCATAAATTTAATTATTTCCACACTATTCTGGTTACAAATCAAATTAGATGAGGACCAAATCAAATTTCCCCAAAAGGTCAACATTGAACCTAACCATTGAATTTGATTTGCTTCTTGTCCAATTTGGTTTGCTACCAGAATCATGAAAAGAATTAAGTTGGGGGGCATATTACTTTCATTTTTTATTCATTAAGTTTATTAAAAATGAAATGTTCTAAGAAAAACAAGAGGAAGCCACTTCTCTTAATTTCAACAGGAGAATTTAACTAATTATTTTTCATTTTTATTTGTGCTTGAGCAATTTAGATAGAAGTAGCTGATTTTTAAAACAAGGATGAAACAACAGAGCAAGACAAAAACTCTGTCTTTTCCTAATCAGTGTGTGACTTGATGGTTTTGAAGAGATAAGCTTGCTGAAAATGCTCCTATGATTTCAGTTCAAATCCACTGGAATCAAGCAGATTTTTCTGACCTTAATTCAGTCAGTGATAATTCTGCTTTAAATTTTTATCTCGGAGTTCCCAGAAGCATTACCCAAAGGTCAAAACCTCTTGTTTCTCTAAGGTTTCAGGCTCTCAAAAAATGGACATGTGCTTAAGTATCATTATATCCCATGGAGCTAATTAAGAGTCCAGAAATAATGAAGTCAATTTATAATGCTGCTGCTGAAGAGCAAAGGTTTCTTAGGGGTATACAGTATGATGTTCACTATAAGGCACACTGATACCCAAAGTGAGTTAATATGTAGACTAGGATATTGGAGACAGGGAGCATATTTTCTGCCCTGCAGAGAAGCTTAGTGTCCATGTACTCTTATCTCTGGTATCCAGTGTTTGTAGAATGTAGCAGAAATTACAGAAACTTCATGTTAGAGCAATGGCATCTGGAATTCAGCATTTTCTAAGCTGTGCATTAACTACTTTCTCACTACCACTGAGTAAAGCAAGCAGGATAAAATTATTTTGTTGGCGGTGTGCTTGCAGAAGGCAGTGACCTCAGAGAAGGGGCTCTGCTCAAATTTAGGAGGCCTAATATAAATTAAATTAAACTGGAGAAAGAACAACTATAGAATTATAAACTTGAAAATGTCTGTGAAAAGTCATCCAATCACTACTTTCATTTTACAGATAGAACAGCAGAGAATGTCTCATCCTTGTGAGAGAGGGCGAACTGCTCTAAAGGATCTTAGACAGACCTTCGCTTGGAGACACAGTCCATTCCAAAACACCTTCAAGGTTGTTCCGATTCCTTAAACCCTCCTTCTCCTTCCCCTTCCCCTTCTCCTTCTCCTTTGGGCCCCTGGTGATACTGGGCCAGGATGAAATATTTGTTGGCTCTGCGACTCAATCGTGTCATAGCCGTGTCGCACGCTGTTCCATTACTGCATCCGAGCTCACCCAAGCCATCCCTGACTTCTCATTCACTCTCGGAAAAGACAAGTGTAGCCGGTTGTTGGGAGAGTTGATAAGTTTTGTGGGTTAAAAGACTTGATTTCCGAAAATGATTGACATTGCAGGGTCTCACATTGTCGCGGATTCATCTATGGTCTTCTTGCAGCACATTGACACACAGAGAGCCAAGAGAAACAGAAATCTTTTCTATTCCATCATCAGATTTCTTTATTTTACATGTTTTGGAAAAATATTGGCTTCCTTCCTCAGTTCTTCAGCCATTGTCTGTTGTGACGAATAAACTTGAATTTTTAAGTCATATTATTTTCTTTTTCTTGCCAACATGACAGAAAAATATAAGCCCTCTCAGGCATATCATATTGAGAAATACTAGTTATTATGTGTTAGGCACTAGGTGTAGTCCTTTAGCACAAAGGAGGCCGCACTAATTATTCAGCTTCTTTTCTCCGGAGACGTGATTTTTGTAAATATGCTGGTTTTTGTTCTGGAGAGACTCAGCATCCAACCCCCAAAGTTGTCGTCCTTTCCATTTCAGAGTTCATAGAGTGAAACTGTCTTCCATAACTTATTTTACATTTTAAATCTAAAAAGTAAACCCAGTCCTAGGTATTTAAAATAGTAATTTTCTTCATTTTACCCATATTTTTGTCTGCATTTTGGTCCATCAATATTAAAAGTGTTTTTATCAAACAGGCAAATGTTGGTTTATATATATATATATATATATATATATATCTTCTCAGCAAAAATTAAGCAGAAAATATAATGGTAAGCATATTTGAAGATTAATCTCTAGAATGCAATTTGAAAGTAAACAAGACTTCTGAAACTCAAATTTGAATTATTCTACACTATTACAGCTTCGACAACACCTTCATTTCTCCTTAGACTTAAAAATTTCCCCTTCTGGCTGCTTATACAAAATTGATGACTTTACTCCCCAGATTCCAGCTGGGTTACTTCTGTTAAGGGACCACAGCTGCCCCCAAAGCTAGTCAACATCTCATCTCTTATGTGAGTCTTCTCTCTTCTCTATTAGAGTACTCCTGATGTCCTGTCAACTTCTCTTTGAGTCTCTGAAAACACTCAGGGAAGGAGAGAGATAGAGAGAGAGAGAGAGAGAGAGAGAGAGAGAGAGAGAGAGAGAGAGAGAGAGAGAGAGCCTTTCTCCTCTAAATATAACCCTTTACAACCAGTGCTTTCTAAAATGAGTCTCAGTGTTAATAGCTTTTCTTAAAACTTTTTTCTGGTCAAATACATTTTGGAACTGCTGACTTAAAATTAAATCCATTTATTCATTGCAGAATGACTCCAAACTTAAGTTGCTAATGTGTGTTAAGATTCGTACATTAGGACTGTGTAGTTTCCACATTTCTAAATTTGTTTTGCTGCAGAGTTTTTTTTTTTTTCTTCCTAAGAGCATGTTTTGGGACTAATGTTTTCATGAAATATGATTTGTTAAACTCACTTTAATATTTTAAGCTCATTTTAATTTTTTTCTTTTTATTTAGCCAAATACCTTCCAATTTTTTCCAATTTAAATATCACCTTCATTATGTTATCTTTTGGCTGCCAAAATATAGTTGGGTAGTGCCTTTAAAAATGGCTCTCCAATTGAAAGTATTCCAGGTCCTTCTTTCCTCTAGCAAAGAATTGCACAGCACAAACCAACAATGATGCCAAAAGTTTACTTGAAAAATGAGGGGTAAAGGAGTAAGGGAAGAACTAGCGCTATAGAGTAAACCTGGGTCAAACAAAAGAAAAATAAAAGTGCACTCTGCAACCAAAAGACACAGAATGGGCTACTACGAGGCGTCACAGCAGCAGCTCCTCATGGAGTCTGGTCTCCTTTATGCTGTCCACATCTTGGGGGAGTCCATGAGGAGTTCTACCTACAGAGCTCTGAGAATCATCTGGCACCATCCTGGGATCTTGCAAATGACAAGTCCTGCTCATTTTTCTAGCCAGCTTTGCTATAACCTATTTCTTATAGCAATTATTTTTGCCAATGTTTTAAAGTTCACTCATTATTTGATTTAAATAAATTTGTTTGAGAAGAAAACCTATGTAAATAGAAAAGAAGGATAACATCTTAAATGAAAATAAGTGGAATGAAGCAATGAACAATTAAATCAATACACAATTAAATTAGCTAATAAAAAATTGAAAAATAAACTAAAGACAAATAGTAGAAAGCAGGCTATAGTATATTTAATTGATTTATGAAAACATATCTAAGTGTAAATTCCTTTTTAGAAGAATGGAGTAAACTATAACCAGACTAATAGCAGCAATCTGGTCCCTGTTGCATTGTTTGGATGATTATTATCAAAACCTCCTATGAAGTAAATAATTGTATCATTGCAAGATGATTACATACAGTTCTGCAAGGGAGATAAGGGGGGCTAAAATGCAGCTTGTCATCATGTTCTGTGTCCACTAAGGAGTTCAAAAATTTTTTCCTAATTTATAATGCATTGGTTGGAGCCATGCCGAATTTTACACTTGAGACATCTGGGGTACAAGGAAAGACATAAATCCGTATCTGTTTGTTACTGGAAACATACTTTTAACCATTTTTCTTGCTTTTTCCTAGAAAGCTGAGCTACCATGAAAGTTGTGTGGGCATTAGAAAGGAAGATCCTGAAAAAGCTTAGGAAACAAAATAGAGGCCATGCTTCCTAAATACAGTTATGACAAGATGGGCTTTTCTGTTTTAATAAGCAAGGGCTATGTTAAAACATAGATAGAGGTAAGAAGTGATCAATAGTAGCAAGGAAGACATGCAATGTGTCTTTGCTCCACATCAAGAGGTGTACAGATTTAAGAAAATAGAATTATTAGTGTGGATCACAGAACAGTTTATTGAAGGAATACTTGCCAATTTCCACTTTAAGAGCAGCTGTAGATGGGAAAGCAAAATGGAGATATATGTTCATATCAGAAGAAGGCATATGACTGTTAAGAAATGTGTACACTGCTCTTTGGCCTCCTGAGATCTCCACAAATAGCAAAGAGTAAGATCAGGGTACTTCCAATGATGGGCAGCACAAAATATATAAGAAACTAAATATTTTGGTCAGAATTCAAAATAATTGCTTTTCTTTCTTTCTTTTTATTGGCTAATTATGAAGATTTTGTTCCTACTTAGTTTTTTTGGGGGGGCTGGGGGACTACAATTTTTAAACACAGGAACCAGGCATTTTTTGAGTTTTACTAGAATTATGTCATTTTATATGAACCCTTAAAACATTTGAATGGGAGGAATAGTTGTTTCTCTTTTTATATATGCAAGAATTGAGTTATCCAAGGTTGCACAGTTAGAAAATAATGAGAACTGGAGTTCAGTCTTAGATTGCCTGACTCAAAGTCTATATTCAAGCATTCCTCTGGGATATCTGGGGGTAAGATTCATGGTATTTATTTGAAGAAGCTCTGAAACTAGGAAGATTGGACAATTGCCTACATCCATTGCTATTGATTAAGTAGGAGCCAGGGAGGAAAATTGATAGTGGCAGAGGAAGTCCACAAATGAAATGAAACACAAATAGCTCTTCTATTAATTAAACCTACTAGAAGAGAGAGTTGCAAGCAAAGTCCTCTGTAAACCATGACTAAACAGAGCTTCATTGGAAAGAGGCATCTGGAGGACCAATAATTTAAATTTAGCCAACAAGGAAACTCAGGCAAGTCATGAGAAGCTCTATCTCTTTCACACCAAGCCCCTACTTTCAACTGTGCCATGATAACCCTGATAACAAATTTAAAACCAATGTTTTGGAGGACTTTTGATTCCATGTTAAGTGTTAAGAGAGTGTTATTAGCTTCAGAGTAGACAGTTATAAAACAAGGAAGTTCTATGTAGAAAGAGAATCAGAGAAAGGTATTTGTTCTGAGTATTTCATGAAAGTTCTTATACTGTTAAGTTGTTTAATAAATGTATTTTCAATGTAATACAAAGCAGTGACTTAGGAAAGGAGGCTAAAGATCTTTTTTCCCTTTCTGGTCTAAAGTTCAGCATTTAGTTAGAAACACAGAGAAGTCTGTTTTCCTTTTATATTCCTCCCTCCAGCAATTCAACTGAGGACAGTTTGATCTATTTTAAATGGGTGTAGGGGCACTCAATTCTTGGGGGTTTATGAGAATAACATTAGATTTTCTATGGGAAGCAGTTGCAGCAGTTAAACACGTAAACGTTGACTCAAAAAGTTTTATGGCTTCCAACCCATTGTCATAAACAATCATTCTCCAGACTGTCAGAGGTCAGCACATCCAAATTTCCAGGGCTGTTTCTTTACTACTGATTAAATACTCACTGATCACTCACTATAAATAAGGCATACTCTTAGATAATGTTAGACCTATAAAAGACAGAAATACAGCCCTTGGTTTTCAAGAGTTTTTTAAAGCAAAGATTATAAACTATGGCCAAATTGGACAAGAGGATTTTTAAAAATTTGTCTGGTTTGTATTTAATTTTATTTTAAATTAACATATAACTTTAGATATTACATGTACTATAAACTTCACCCCACTATTCCATTTTCTTGAATTTTACACAGCCCTGTTATGTCACTTTCCTGGTGCAGGTAGATGTTTCAGATGGAGAACCTTGGTTTACTGGTAGAGTTATGTAAGACTTAAAGTCTCACTTCCACTCCAAGGAGCATGAACAGCCAAAAGGGCCTCCATGATGCAGAGTCCTATAGCCCAACAATGGCTCTGGAGGCAAGACCCAGGGCCTTACTTCTGAAAGCCATGAACAGCCAAAAAAGGCTTCCATGATGCTGGGCCCTAACACCCAGAGAGGCTCCAGAGCTCGATGGAGAAATGAGAAACCCAGGAAGGAACACACCAGGCTAGATGGTAAATAGACCTTTATTAGTCTGGCCAGATAGCACTCCCAAAGCCAGGTAGCTCAGAGTGGCAACTGCTCAGAGGCTGAAGTCCTTTTTATAGGGTTTTTCTAAACAACAAGTCAGGGCATTCACAGAACTGCCAGAGGACAAGATTCCAAACACATTGCTTATCTCATGCAGGAAATGTTCTATGGTCACCTTTTGTCATACCATTTGCCCCTGGGCAGGCTCTGAGCCAAGTTAGCAATTAACATATGAGGAAGCACAGTCTCTGGCCTATTAGCATGGAGTCACTTTAGCCTAATGAAGTCTTACAGTTAAGTGAAAAATAGTGCAGAGCAGGAGAAATAATACCTTGTGAGCTGAGTCTGCAGATATGCACACTGACTGAAGAAAGGTAAACCAGGGTGAAATAAATTTGGCTTATACAATAGTTTTGCTGAGGCCAGCAAGGAGATATCTCTTCTACCTACTGCTTAAGACTGTTTCCTGTTCTCTTCACTCAAACTCTAAGTTACAAACAAATAAACAACAACAATAATAACAAACCCAGAAACTGTAGATTGGTTTCTAACACCATTTAAATGAAAAAAACTGGATAATAAAGCTCATATATACTTACAAAATAAACCTTATATGGGAGACATTAGAAAGTAGAAAAAATAGGAATAGCTGGCTACACAGAGCTAGACCATAATGTTGTAAGCCCAGTTCTTCTGATTTAAAGAGCTGTAGGGAGGATTTTTACCTTTAAAGTCACAAAATATCAGCATGGGAAAGTAAATAGATTAAATAGTTTTTCCAAATGGGTAAATCAAGTGAGTAAGAAAATGACTTACCCCAGGTCCCACAGATTGAACAAAAACTTTATTTGTCAAAAATCTATTGTTCTTTTCACTATACAAATATATGACTGACAAAATATTTTTTACTTCAATAATTTAGGCCAAAAGTCACTAATAGTTTTCATTTCACTTCATTTCAAGATATATTTTTGGACCTTGGAATTTTGGGGAAGTATGTACATGTAGCAAAGATTTAACTGTAACACTTTTGTTGTATATACATAGGCAAAGTGAAATAGACACTTTTGTCATTTGAGCAATTCAGAGAAAAATCAAAATAATCTGCTACTGAGGGAGAAGAAAAGGGTGTTAAAATTGTTTCTTGTTATTGATTCAACCTATTTAATCTTTGCTGAGTTTTTCTTCTTTTGTATAAATACAGCTGAATTCTAAAGATAAATCAGGATCAACTAGTTTAAACTATTCAATCAATTACTCAATTTTAACTCAATCCAGAGATTCTATCTTCCAGTGTAAGACTTGAATAAGTTAAAGTGACTCCATGCTAATAGGCCAGACTGTGCTTCTTCATATGCTAATTGCTACCTTGGTTAACAGCCCGCACAGGGGCAAATGGTTTGACAAAAGGTGACCCTAGAACATTTCCTGCATAAGATAAGCAATGTGTTTGCAGTCTTGTTCTGCGAATTCCCTGACTCTTTGTTTAGAAAAACCTTATAAAAAGCACCTCAGCCCCTGAGCAGTTGCCTCTCTGAGTGAGCCACCTGGCTCCGGGAGTGCCATCTGGCCAGACTAATAAAGGTCTGTTTACCATCTAGCCTGGTGTGTTCCTTCCTGGGTTTCTCGTTTCTCCGTCGAGCTCCCGGAGCCTCGCTGGGTGTTAGGGCCCAGCATCGTGGTGGCCTTTTTGGCTGTTCATGCTCCGTGGAGTGGAAGTGAGACTTTAGAAGGCTTAAGAATAAACAATACACTCTCTGAGTTTCTCTTAGAGTGGGATTCACTTCTATTTTGTGATTTTCTATAACTAACTACATCACAGCATAAAGTGTGCAAGGGTTAGATTGTCTTTAGAGGATTCATCACTCTTTGAAGATTGTTCCTGGGTTCATTTGATCGTCCACAGATAATTGTGGGTTCCAATGGGTTGTTATGGCTTAAATCTACATGTCTTCCCAAAGCTTCATGTGCTCAAATGTGGAACTTTTCAATGATGGCTGGATCTAGGGTGTGTGAATATGGATTCAGGGTATGTGTGATAACTACATTAGCCCCCTGACGGGTTTAGCATAATGAGAAGGCCCACCTTGGGTGTGGGTGGCATGAACAATAGGCTTATATCCTACAGGGAATATAAAGGAACAGAAAGAAAGCAGGCTTCATTGGGACTTCACTGCTTTCTGCCTGCTGTGCCACAGATTATTTCTCCTCTATGATGCCCCTCTGCCATGCGTCTTGCCTTGGAGCCAGCCAACTATAGAATGAAACCTCTACAAACTGTGAGCTGAAAGAAACCTTTCTTTCTTTAACTTCTGGCTATTAGGTATTTTGTCTCAGCCATGAAAATAACTAAGACATGGGTGTTTATAAATGAAATGAATAAGACAAAAAACATGATACTTGAAGGAGCTTATAACATGCTGACTGATGATCAAACAAGTATAAAAATATTGTCATACAAAATAGATATAAAAATGGAAAAAATATAAATAGCATTGGAGGAATCAGATCTTCAAAGTGGGAACATCACTGGTGGTGGGTCTTGAAAGATGTGTAGGATTTCTACAATTCTTGACTCACATAGGTCTCCCAGATTTACCACCCTACCTGTACCTTGGCCAAAGAAACAGTAATTTTAACCAGCACTGTTTGGAAACATATTGTGTTATTGAAAAATTCCATTCACTATTTTTAAAAAATGTTTGTTAGTACATGTTTTTAGTACATAATGATTACATTCCTTGTGTGGAGTTGTACAGGTACTTACATACTTAAGCTTGTGTGTATGATTTTTTTCACTTACCATTATGATCTCAAGGTAAATTCATTTTCCTACAGATGACTCAAGTTTATTTTCTTCATGGTAAAGCAGTGCTCCATTGTATATAAATACATTTTCTTTACCATTTCATTTGTTGTTGGACATATAGGCTGCTTCTGGATTTAAGTATTATAAATTGTGCTGCTGTAACCATGAGTATGCATGTATCATCGTCACATGTCTTTTTAAAACTCTTTTGGGAAGATATTTAGAAGGGAATACCTGGGTCAAATCGGTTCTCTTCATTCTTTGCAGATCAATTTATGTTACTGTCTTATCTGAACTTTATATGAACAATTCAACAATGATTGCTTCCTTTCTTTTGTCTCCATCTATTCAAATTATGCTGGTATTTTGCATGATTCACATAAAAACTGTACATATTACAAGCTTGGTGAGGACAGGAAAACTTTTGCATGTTTTCTTTTTAGTTCTTTGTAGCTCTCAAGAATTTACTGACTAAAATTAGGTAGATAATTATTAAATATTCACTTTTATTATGTGGAAATAGGTTATGTCAGTAATTTGTTTGTGTTAACTTTATTAATAAAGGTAAACAGCAGATAACTATGTTTAAAATATTTCTATATATCCATATTATATTTATATAAAGTAATCCAAATTTATAGCATTATGTTTTAAGTGCTCTGTACTTTTGTCTTTTTTAAATAGACTTGCCATCTATTTTATGAAGCAGATCAGGAAGGATTTCAGATAGGTATGATTTTAGATCTTTTCTCTTTATGATTATTTTCATGAATGACGAGTTTTGAATGGTCTTGGAATATAAAAAGGAAATATTTGTAGTAATTTCACTACAGTCCTTTTCTTTGCCTTTTGTGAACTTGTCATACATTTTCTTTCTTGACTTTATGGCTTCCTAGCTATAGAGTGAATTTTAAAAATGTGGGTTCACATCAGCCAACATAATACTAAATGGCCAAAAATTGAAAAGCTTCATGTTAAAATCAGGTACAAGACAAGGATGCCCATTATCACCACTCCTCTTCAATATAGTTCTGGAAACATTAGCCACAGCAATTAGACAAGAGAATGAAATTAAAGCAATAAAGATAGGAAGGGAAGAAGTTAAACTGTCATTGTTTGCTAATGATATGATACTATACATTGAAGACCCAAAAAACTCTACCAAAAGACTTCTAGACTTAATTGACAGATTCAGTAGAGTATCTGGATACAAGGTGAATACCCAAAAATCAATAGCCTTCTTATACACAAATAACAGACTCACCGAGAGAGAAATAAGGGAAAAAATTCCTTTTACAATAGCATCCAAATAATGAAGTATCTAGGAATCAATCTAACAAAAGGGGCAAAAGATCTCTACACTGAAAATTACAGCACTCTGAAAAAAGAAATTGAAGAGGATATAAAAAAATAGAAAGATATCCCCTGCTCCTGGGTATGAAGAAGCAACATAGTGAAAATAGCCATACTACCAAAACTTCTATATACATTCAAAGCAATGCCAATTGAAATTTCAACACTATATTTCACAGAACTAGAAAAAAGAATCCAAAAATTCATTTGAAATCTAGAATAAGAGACCTGGAATAGCAAAAGCTATTTTAGGGAACAGACACATGGCACCAGGTATAACAATTCCCAATATGAAATTATACTGCAAAGCCACTGTGATAGAAACAGCATGGTACTGGCAAAGAAACAGGCCTGAGGATCAGTGGAACAGACTGGAAGACACAAAAACAAACCCAGATATACTCAGCTACTTCATCTTTGACAAAGGATCTGACAATCCTCAGTGGAGGAAAGATAGCCTCTTTAATAAATGGTGTTGGAAAAACTGGATGTCAACCTGCCACAGATTAAAACTGGACCCTTATCTTTCACAATGCACTAAATTAAAATCCAAATGGATTAAAGATCTAAATATTAAAAAGAAACATTAAACTTGCTGGAAGGTAAGTTAGGCAGAACTCTGGAAGACACTGGCATAGGAAAAGACTTTATGAACAAATCCTCAGTAGCATGGGAGCTAGCAGATAAAATCAACAACTGGGATCTCATCTTATTAAAAAGCTTCTGTACTTCAAAAGAAAACATCAGCAGAACTAAGAGACAATCTACAATGCAGGAAAAAATTTTTATCAGCTGTTCCTCAGACAAAGGACTATTATCAAGAATATATAAAGAACTCAAAACAGTCAGCACCCCCAAATATAAAGACCCGATTCAAAAGTGGGCATCCAAAATGAACAGACATTTCTCAAAGAAGTAAAAGCAGCAAGTAAATATATGAAAAAATGTTCCACATCACTGATCATTTGAGAGATGCAGATGAAAGCAACACTGAGATTCCACCTCACCACACAAAGAATGGCTGCTATCAAGAAATCACACAACAACAAATGTTGGCAGGGTTGTGGGGAGAAAGGAACCCTTCTCCATTGTTGGTGGGGGTGCAGACTGGTGCAACCACTATGGAAATCAATATGGAGATACCTCAAAGAGCTTGGACTGGAGTTTCCATTTGACCCAGCAATCCCTCTGCTGGACATCTTTCCAAAAGAACTAAAAGAATCATATCACAGAGAAGTATGCACACCCATGTTTATAGTGGCACAGTTTGTAATAGCTAAATCTTGGAAACAGCCCATTTGCCCATCCGTTGGAAACTGGATAAAGAAGTTGTGGTTTGTCTATAAAATGGAATATTACTCAGCCATAAAGTATGAGAAAATAGATTCATTCATAGGAAAGTGGATACATATTGATGATATACTCCTAAGTGAAATAAATAAGGCACACATGTTCATACTGAATAGTTTCTCTGGTTGAATAATCTGCAATAATGCATGAGATCATAATAAGATTACTGACATTTAGAAATGGGAAGAAAGGACTAAAGGTGTAGGGAAGGTGGGATTGGTAGGGGAAGGGTAATAAGGGAAATGAAAAAAATGTGAGATAATGAAAAGATGGAAATAAAGTGTTTGTGTTGGCAAGGGGAGGAGAGGGTGAAGGGAGGGCAGGGACAAGGGGAAAAAATGAGAACCAAGGCTTGTCATGTAGAGGTACAAGATCCCAACAATGAATGTAACTGTACTGTATCCCTAAAATGTACCAATAAACTCAATTAAAACTGAAAAAAATTAATAAAAAATGTGGGTTCAGTTCATCAGCTTGAAATTAAGTATTATTCATTCATGTCTTCATGACACATACCACCATAATCGATATACCACATGTCATGTTTCAGATGGCTGAAAATGATTATCCCATTATCTGTAATATTTCCTGAGTACAACTTAGTCTATTCTAACACAGACTTTATGAAAATCCTTTTTGAAATTTTATGTGAAACTACTTTATAAAGATGATGAAATGTAACCATTGTGGATAATTATAGATGATGTAACTATTCATGAGGCTTCAATTTTTATTATAGTGTGGATGTGTTTGATCTTTAACATCTGTTAACATCAGAAAGCTTTTGAGATTAAAAGGTGAGAGAATTTGTGCCAAAGACTGCTCAAGAGCTGAAATAATAGGGTATCTTATCATTTTATGCACTTATGAATCAATTCAAGCCTTTCCTGTGGTTATATAAAAATTACTGAGATTAGCAGGCTGCTGACTTCAGTTTGTTCCAAAATTTGCCAGAGGGGTTTGATGTCAGAATCTGATGGATACATAGGATATATATTATTCAGTTTGTCTGAATTATCTCTACACACTTATCCCCTATGAAAATAAGACAACTTCAGGCTCCATTAGCTACATTGGTTTGGAGACCAGTCAGATACCATTAAACATTCTGATATCAAAGCTAACAAAATTTAGAATGTAGCTTTTATTTTACTGCTTAAAAACTATAAAATATAGGTATTCTGATTACCACATAAATGAGAAAATATAAGTTGTCCAAGATCACTCCACTCGGTGAGAAATAGAGCAATGATTTGAAGCTAGATAGTCTAACACTACACCCACATCAGTAATTTTTTTTTTTTTTTTTTTTTTTGGTACCGGGTATTGAACTCAGGTCCTTGCTCTTGGGAGGTAGGCAGTGGAACCATTGAGCTAAATCTCTGGCCCTCACATCAGTAATCTTTTAAGTTATTTTCACTCTCTTAGAATTCCACCTGCCAATTTTACATGGCAATTTAAAAATTATGCCCAGTCTTCTCAGATAAAATAGTGACCACAGAAATAGATTCCTTTCTAGGCTCTAGAGTTCACTATAAGTTTGTGCTTGAATCTTGATGAAATAGAGCCTGGTATAATTAAATACAACATACATGCCCTAAAAGGATTGATTAGTATGCTTCACTGTTGCTCTCTTCTTTACTCAATTTTCTGCTGAAACTTTAAGAGAGTTTCGGTAGGTTCAGAGTTGTATATACTTAGTGGTGTGTAAGAGAAAAGTAGCCTCCTGTGGTTTACATATCTAGATGTCCCCCACAGCCTCATGCACAAATAGGTGAAACTTTGGGGAGGTAATTGGATTATGGGGTGACTGGATCTTGGATCAGTCAACTGATAAGGTTATAGTTAAATGTAGTAGTGAGAAATGAAGCCTCGTTGAAGGAGGTAGGTAACTGGGACTCTCTGCTTCCTGTCTGCCATTCTATGAGCAATTTTCTCCTCCGCCATGTTTCCCTGCCTTAGGATAATCTGACTATGGACTGAAACCTCTACAAACTACAAGCTGTGATAAACTTTTTCTCCTTTAACTTTGGGTGTTGATTATTTTTTCCAGAAATGAGCAAGTAACTAAGACATAGCCTCTTTATATGTCTAGAAAAGGATTGGGAAATTAGTATTAGAAGGGTATTGCTCACAAACTCTATTGCATTTGTGAAATCACTATTTTTTTTTCCTCGAAGCACTGCCATTTTAAGAAGTGCTAGGCTCTATGATTATAAAGCCATTTACTTGCTATCATTGTCTTTTCTATCAAAGATGCTGATGTATAATTGTACTATGTACTCTTGGCCAAAGATACCTTTAAGTGCAGAAGAAAAAGCAAGATACTGTCCAAAGAAAAGAACAGAGAAGCCAATTTAAATACCACATTAATGTTAATATATTAATGTTAATATATACTCTGGCAAAGAAATCTAACTTGATTAACAGGTACCCACAGTACATTTTAATTTAGTGAGAATGTATTGTTTAATCTAACGATACAGTTCTCAGCCATGAGATGTTAACATATTCCATAAGATAACTAGGAAAAATATTAATAATCATTTTATTATTTATATGTAGTAGTTACTCTCTCACAAGGGTTTCAGAAAGATAATATATCAAACTGTAAAATAAATTTTTGGTAATTTTTAGGTAGTTCTAGATAAGACACTAACATTACTGATGTGCAGCAATCTCAGGAAATCAGATGCAAATTCATCTAATTCCCCTGGAAGTCATTTTGAGGCTAGTTTCTTTGGCATTTTTCCATATCATAAATAAATGCATCCTATTATATTTATTTACATTTAGCTGCAGGCTATTAGAGAAAACCCATTTAACAAGTATCAGGCTAAACTCTGCCTGATAATTTGGCAGGGTACATCTTACAGAGCACAGAAGCTATGAGCTATAAACATGAGGCACAGAGAGACCAAACACATTCAAAATGCTATTTATGACTCTCTGACTTTCTTGACTATGTCCTACAGGTCATGGGCCAGAGGGAAGATTTCATGGGTTTTTGTATTTTCCTTCTTCCACTTCTTTTTGCACTGGGAACTTGGGTCAATGCTGCCTTTATATGTAAATAAGATTGCCCTTGGAATTTCAGTCACTATTTACCAGGAAAAGAAAAGCTTGGTTGGCTGGGTCTAGTTTCCTAATCTGTCTGGGTTGCTATAACAAAATGTCATATATTGGGTAGAATAGAATTTTACTTCTCATAGTTCTAGAGGCTGGAATGGCTAGGTGATGGAAGATTTGATGTCTGGTATGATCCTTTTCCTGATTCATAGATGGTGGCTTCTCACTGTGTCTTCACATAGTGGAAGAGTAAAGTACCTCTCTGGAGTGTCTTATAAGGATATTAATCTCATTCATAAAGACTCTGACCTCCTGACATAGTCACCTAAAGCCCCATTTGCAAATACTGTTACAGGGAGGATCAGGTTTCTATGTTTGCATGAGCAGGGGGACCAGATTATAAAATCTATTAAAGTTGGTGAGCTCATTAACTTCCTCTTAGTCTAATCTGATCCCACACAGAAGAGAAATGCTATTCCCTTTCATATATATTTTTATATTCCCTTTTCATCAAATCCAAGGATCCAAGGCATGATAAAAGGAAATGAATCTAAAACAGAGAAAAGATGCTTTTAAAGAGACCTGTCACAGCCTAGGACTCACTCATAGGCTTTAAAGATTCAGTTTCAATTTAGACCCTGAGCCAGTAGCAACAAGGGGAAGCTGGAACTCATTACCTTATTTGTATTGCATGCATGCTGAACTTCCAACCCTCGGAATTGATCCTGTGTTTTTTTCTACAGAGATGGGTCTCTGTTTTCAGTGGATTTTTTCTGAGTTCCAGTCCTTGGCTTCCATGATCATTTAAAGGAATTTTGTATTTTTATTTATTTATTGGAATTTTGTACTTTGATGTTCATTAAAGGGATTTTTTTAAAGCAATCAAACCAAAACAAACACACTCTTTGATCCCCATGTTAATGAATGGTTTTAAGAATAAAATAAATCCTGCAAATGCTTGATGTAGATCAAATTCTGTGGCTTCAGATATTGTGCTGAGAACATATCAGCACCTTCTGAGTCAGCAAAACTTAAATAATTGCACAATTGTACAATTGTGATTAGTTTCATATTGTTTTTGTTTTCATATACATACTTTTTTTTTTTTTTTTTTTTTTTTTTTGAGACACAGTCTCACTCTGCAGCCTAGGCTTGAGATTCTCCTTCTTCAGCTTTTTGAAGGCTAGGATTATATATTTTCCCAGTCATCTGGCTATCAAAGATATACTTTGTTGTTGTTATTATTAGTAGTAATACAGATTAGTAGGCTTTATTTTCCTATACTTGTATCTGTAGAGGCACGGTGATCCTCAACAAGGAGGCCACACATCGAGACGTCTCACAGGAGAATTTCTTAGGGAAGGCAGTTTAGGGAGAGAGGACAGAGAAGAGAGAGAGAGAGAAAAGAAGAGAGATAGGAGAGAGAAGAACAAAGAAAGGAAGGTCCTTTTATTGGTTTTGGGCTGGGCTATTGCTTATTCATGAGGAGTGGGCTACTTTTAACCTATCATGGGCCAGGTTGTCTTTTATGGGTTCAGTCCTCCAGAAACTTAGGTTTAACTTCTCTGGACTGCTGTGGCCTTGAGGGGAGGGAAACTAAAATAAGAGCATGAGGTCATTTTAAGAGACAAGAAGACCAGGAGAATACAGCCTGTGCTGGTGGTGTCAGGTCCCTAACAGTATTTGCATATAACATTTTCCTGTCACTTCTCCCCACTGTCACCCTCCTCCTATCCTGCATCTCCTATTCCTTTTCTCTACTCTAATAGTCTCACTTCTACTTTCATGTACTCTCTTTCTCTCTTGCTCTTGTGTGAGAGAAATTATGCAGTATTTAACTTTCTGAATCTGGCTTATTTCACTTAATATGATCATCTCCAGTTTCATCTATTTACCTGAAAGTGAAATAATTTTATTCTTCTTTATGGCTAAATTATATTCCATTGTTTCTGTATACTTTGTTTTCTGTTTTCATTCCTGTGAGACCTGACTAAGCTAAAGTGGCTCCATGCTGACCTGCTAATAGGCCAGAGATTGTGCTTCCCCCTCTCCTCATCAAACATCAAGGAAGAAGTGCTCAAACTACAAACAAACCTTCACATGCTAATTGCTAACTTGGTTAACAGCCCAGCCAGGGACAAATGGTATGACAAAAGGTGACCATAAAACGCTTCCCCCATAAAATAAACTGTTGTTAGAATCTTAACCCCGGGTAGTTGTGTAAATGCCCTGACATATGCTTAAACTTCTTTATAAAAAACCCTATAAAATCATCCATGCATCCCTGGAATAAATCTGACTTGGTCAGCAGCATGTATGATCTTCTTGATGATCCTCTGTGTTCTGTTTGCTAGTAACTTATTAAGGATTTTTGCATCTGTATTCATTAAGGAGATTGGCCTATAATTCTCTTTTTCAGTTGCATGTTTCCCTGATTTGGGAATCAAAGTGATACTTCTTTCCAGGAATAAATTTGTAAGTATCATGTCCTTTTCAATTTCTTTCTTTCTTTTCTTTTTTTTTTTTTGTACCGGGGATTGAACTTGGGCTTCCTTTTCAATTTCATTGAAAAGTTTGAAGAGTAATGGCAGTAGTTCTTCTCTAAATGTCTTGTAGAATTCAGCAGTGAATCCATCAGGACCTAGGCTTTTCTTTGTTGGTAAATTTTTAATTACATTTTCAATTTCACTGATTGTAATTGGGGTGTTTAAAATGTTTTTATCTTCTTTGTTCAACTTTGGTAATTCATGAGTATCTAGAAATCCTCAGTAGCAGGGGAACTAGCAGAAGGAATCAACAACTGGGATCTCATCTTACTAAAAAGCTTCTGCACTACAAAAGAAACCATCAACAGAACTAAGAGATGACCTACAATGTGGGAAAAAAATTTTACCAGCTGCTCCTCAGACAAAGAACTGTTTTCTAGAATATGTAAAGAACTCAAAACAATCAGTCCCACAAATATAAGGACCCAATTAAAAAATGGGAATCTCAAATGAACAGACATTTCTCAGACAAAGAAGTAAAAGCAGCAAGTACATATATGAAAAAATGTTCCACATCACTGGTCATTCTAAAGATGCAGATGAAAATGACCCTGAGATTCCACCTCACCCCACAAAGAATGGCTGCTATCAAGAAATCACTCAATAACAAATGTTGGTGGGGTTGTAGGGAGAAAGGAATCCTTCTCCATTATTGGTGGGAGTGCTGACTAGTGCAACCACTATGGAAATCAATATAGAGATACCTCAAAAAGCTGGGAGTAGAGGTTCCATTTGACTAAGACATCCCTCTACTGGGTATCTTTCCAAAAGAATTAAGAGAATCATATCACAGTGATATATGCATACCCATGTTTATAGCGGCACAGTTTGTAATAGCTAAAACTTGGAAACAGCCCATTTGCCCATCTGTTGGAAACTGGATAAAGAAGATGTGGTTTTTCTATAAAATGGAATACTACTCAGCCATAAAGAATGAGAAATTAGATTCATTCATAGGAAAATGGATACATATTGAGATATATTCCTAAGTGAAGTACATAAATCACACATGGGCAAATACCTAATAGTTTCTCTGGTGTGAACAAACTATAATATTTCATAAGATCCTAATGAGATTAGTGACAATGTGAAATAGGAAGAAAAGGGCTAAAGGTGTAGTGAAAGTGGGCAGGGTAGGAGAAAGGTAATAAGGGAAAGAAAAAAATAGGAGAAAATGCAAAAATGTGAATAAAATATTTGTAAATGCGGAGGGGAGGAGGTGGTGAAGGGAGGGCAGGGACAAGGGGAAAAATAAGAAGCAAGACCTGTCATGTGAAGGTACAAGATCCCAATGATGAATGTAACTGTACTGTACACCTAAAATGTACCAATAAACTCAATGAGGAAAAAAAATGTATAAAACCTATGCACAATCTTCTAACAGGGCTTCACTTCTCTTAGAGAGTGAAGTCCACACATGCATAATAAACTTCTTTCAGTTTTTATCTGTGTCCCGGTACTTGGTGTTTTCTCACCGGCTTGGTATAACAATTCATCTGTTCATGAGCACCTAGGCTGTTGTTTTTTTTTTAAGGCTGTTTTCATAGTTTAAGTATTCTGAATTATGTTTCAATAGTCATGGGAATGTAAATATACCTATAGTATGCTTTAATTCTTTTGGGAATATACTGAGAAGTGGTATAGCTAGGCCATGTAGTTGCTCTATTTTTCATTTTTTGAGGAGCCTCCAAACTGATTTCCATTGTGACTATACTAATTGACATTCCCACCAGCAGTGCGGAAGGATTTCTTTCTCTCCCTAAATCCTCAGTAGCATTGTTTTTCTTATTCTTTATTTTTTTCTCATTGACTTTATTTGTACTTTTTAGGTATACGGTACAGTTATTTTTGATATATTGATTTTGTCTGGGGTAAGGTGGAATTTCAATGTAGATTTTATTTGCATTTACCTGATGGCTAAGGACAATGACTATTTTATTTTATTTTCATATACTTATTGGCCATTTGTACTTCTTCTTCTTCTTCTTTTTCTTTGGTTTCAGGGATTGAACTTGGGACCTTGTGTTTGTGAGGCAAGTGGCAGAACCACTGAGTTAAATCCCCAGCCCTATACCTCTTTTGATAAGTGCCTGTTTAACTCAGTTGCCTATTTATTAATTGGGATATTTTTTAATGTTTTTAAAAGCTGTTTATATATTTTGGTTATTAATCCTCTGTCAGAAGATCCTTAAGTAAATCTTTGCACATGCTTTTTAAAAAATTTTTGAGACAAAGTCTTGCTGTGTAGTTTTAGGCTGGTCTCAAACTCACTATGTAGCCCAGGCTAGCCTTGAACTCACAGCAATTCTCCTGCCCCAGCCTCCAAATGCTGGGATTACAGGTATGCCCCACCACACCTGGTTTGCATATTCTTTTAATGAGATGTTTTAGAAGCAAATATCAGCTATACATAAAGGAGGGTGATCACTGAGGAAGAATTATTGTTTCATCATGTAGCTCACTTTTCAAAGCTGTCATTAAATATGAAATTTTATTTTAAAAGCATGGCAGAAACATGTTATTTGAAATAATCCAGTGGTATCAACACCAAATACACCAGTTGGCAAAACTGGAATTTCTGTGATTGAGGCATTAATAAAGTAGTGCTCCTCTGTAAGCCTATGAGGATATATTAAAAAATTTCAAGGCTATATATAAACACTGTCAGCTGGTGGTAGATTTGAGAACACAGCCTCTGTCCAGGTTTTCCAAGTTTTCCCCTCATCAAGTTTCCTGCATTCTGGGTCTCAAGTCTAAGCCTGTGGCAATTCCATATGAGACACATCATTGTTGAAAAGTGAAAGGTGGGAGTGATTAGCCATATTCTGAAAGCCCTACCTGATTGATTTGAAACAACTGAAGGGCCTGGATTCTGCAAATTGACTGTCAATTTTGTTCAACAAATTCATCCAGTGAACATTCATTTTGTTCCCTTCTTCAGAGTCTTGATGAATACTAGAGGAGAAACAAAGCTATGAAAATATGGGTTCTTTTAAATAGTAGTTATGAGTACAGCTGTTTTAGTATTTGTGGGCATTTGGGGTCCTGTGGTGAATGAAATGGAAGATTCTTAGAAGATTTCTTAGGCCCAATTTTCTTTTATGCACAGGGGGCTAGGTAATGACCATCTCCGCAGTAGCCTATTACAATATCTCAGCCTCCTTTTGCCACTCCAAGCCTTTTTACCAATTTTGCCTCTCTGCTCAACCATGGCCATCTATATAATAAAATGGAAGAGGTGAGTTTAGATTCTATCTTATTCTGAAATTTTCTCACATGAGGTCTTTTCCTATGATTTTCAAAATGATCAGTAGTTCCAACATATCAGTATGATTGATTTTAATAAGGAAGTCAATACTAAAGGTGGTTTTTAGCTAATAATTTTGACCAACAGGAAGAGTATTACACAAAAGATTTATAGATCCCTGGAAGAGAAGAGAGAAGGAATATTTGAAATTTCTCTGCTATCTGATCTATTTTGCTTTCTTATAATCAAAAGCTGGTCTCTGCAAGATTTTAGAAAAAGTATTATTCATTTATAAATATTCTTTATTCTATATAAGGGCCTTCAGTTTAGAGGCAGTAACTACATAGTTATTTGGCAATTTCTTAACTCTCTTTTTCTATTTACTTTGAGTGTCTTCCACAAGCAGCTTTTACTACAAAAGGAGCATTATAAGTTTCATAAAGGAACAATAACATATTCTGCAAAAGATTTAGAACTGTGTTTCATTTCCTTTCCTAGCAATTCAGAATTCTTTTTGGCTCAGGACTTAAGAGTTTATGTTAATTTTCCTGGCAGTATCAATAAAGATCAATTTCAAGTTTTTTTGCCTAATTAGCCTTTTGGATCTCATTGAATAAATGAGCTCTTTTTATATGATTTATTAACCTGATTATTTCATTTCATTTTTTAAAGAAAAAAAGAGATAGAGATGATACTGGATCCAGAATGACTGTTTGCACAGCTTGCATGGAATATTTTAATATAATAGTAAGCTCAGTAAGTTAATTACTTCAGATTTTGTACACATTAACTGGATATTGGTTAGGTAGAACTGTGTTCTTCTTATAGGCCCCTGAAAGGGTTTACTACTGGGGCTGTAGAGATATTTCCTTATTCTCTTCCTTTTAATTTTTATTTCCACCTGACCACTATAGATTATTAGAGTATTTAAAAAAAGACAGTTATGACATATTTTAAAATTTTCCTGTGGGACCAGGTGGTGAAAAATCTAAGCATTATATAGTGTTACTGTTCTACCCGTTTCCTTAGAACAACACAAATATATAAATATATAGCAGGGATATTAAATAACAGAGCATCATATGACAGAAAATTATTATTAAACAATTGTGCACCTCATTTAGCCTCAAAATGTTTTCTACTTTTATTATATATTTGTTTAAGTCCAAGTGTTTTATTTCTTTGTTCCTTCTTTTTTTAATAAATATTTTGGTTTATTTTTCTGGTTGTTTCCTCCTTGCTTCCTACATTGTCTGGGTTTCTGCCTACCTTCAGGATTCTCCCTAAAGATCCTAAGCCAAGTTTCTTCTTAATAAGTAAGGATTTGTTTATGGGTAGAAGGTTACTTCACTGTTGAAATAAGGAAGAACTGTAAGTTGTAGTTGGCCATGCTTTCAGGAAAGGCTCAACTATAACTTAACTATTCTGAAAGTAAATTAGTGCCCTAGTGTTGTATTTAGCTCCTACCAGTTAGAGATATTGGTCCATTTTTATCTCATTCCACACATAGTGGCTCATTTATTCTACAAACTTTCCCAACACTGCCTGCATTCTAGCTTTACACACATCTTTCTCTTCTTTTGTCTTTTCCTTTACCTCAAATATCACCTCCTAAGAGAGACTTTTACTATCAAAATACACTATCTTAATATGTGTTATAATGAGTTTTTCTCCCTTCACAGCCTAAGGAAATTTATTATAATTTTTAATATGATCTATTGTAATCTGTCAATGGAATTTTCAATTTTCTTGCTTTTCATTTCTTATGTTTAAATAAGAATTTAATAATTTTCATATTATATCTTTATGATTTAGCTCAAAATCCAACACATGACAAATGCTTTACAAGTATAAGTCAAGTAAATGGGCAACAGTCTTCACACAAAATTATCTCATTTAGTGAGCTTAGCATACAACTTTAACAATGTTTATTATGGGTATCTGGATATGTTAGGAATTAGTTTGGCTTAGATATTATGATGAATTTCCTGAATTTGTCCTTGATAGAGTACAAAATTGGAAACTAAGGTATTAATGTCCATATGTTAGTGTGAATTTAATTACTTTATAAAAATACTAACAGCAATGTTTATTTATGTAAAAGTAAATTATAGCAGAATTCTATATTTATTATAAAGAAGTTGGAAAACATAAGTATGATGAAGAAAGAAAACAACTGGCCATTAGTCAGAGATAAGCTATGCAGCTCTCCTATTTTTAGAGTACATAATATATACACACATATTATTCATTAAGAAATATCCAAATATTGGGGCTGGGGATTTAGCTCAGTGATGCCACCACCTGCCTCACAAGCACAAGATCCTGAGTTTGATCCCCAGTACCCATTCAAAAAAGGAAATACCCAAATATTAGGGTTTTACAGTGTATATGTCTTCTAAAATTTGCTTTTAGAAACATATCTTTTGCCCTGAACAGTTCCCAAGCTCAAAAATATTATGTGTTTATATGGTGATCAAACCTATGAATATCTCACAAAATATCAGTCACCATCTTATCTTGGCTCTCTGATTGGCTCAGAGTTGAAAACACAACCTGAGACAGGCAAGGGAATCCTTCCATCAGACATTTATGACTTGCTGTCAGGATATAACTCCCTTCTTTGAAGATAGAATAGCTGACCTGTGAGTTCAGCTCTTTGTCACATGAAGAAATAAAATAGTAAGAGAGAATGAAGCTAATGTAGAAACAAATGCAAAGATAAGAGACAGACGAAGAGAAAGGGTATCTTGAATCGTTTTGATTTTGAGGATAGCTCCATACTTCCTGTAGTTTAGGTTAATGGATAAATTGTTTCTGAGCTTAAGTTGATTGGGGTTGTGTGTCACTGCTATGTAACCAGAAGCATCTATAAGAACATAGATTACCTATATCTCTGTGACATCAGTGAAAAAATCTTGGCTATTAAGGAATGGCCTGAATAGTGCATATACTATCTACTCCTTTAGATAATCTTGCATCTATTCCATTGTAGAAGCAATGTGCTATAATATAGTGTTATATTGCCCTTCCCACTTTTAGAACCTGCACAGGATCATGTTCATATAGTGGGATTTCTTAAGGAAGAGTCTACATAATGTACTGACATGTATGTTTAAAATGATGTTAGTCAGAAGAGTGTCTATTTCATTACTCAGTGTCTTTGCAGTTCAAAGTACAATGGGAAAGAACTGCCATTAGAAAGTACTCAGTCATTGTTTTTTGGTAATTATAGCTTTTATTCATAAAATAAAATAATTTGACAGATGAAGATCAACAGTTAACATAGCAACAGAAGCCAAAAAGTTTATACCTATTGATTCACAGCATTGACAAAAGAGTCTTTCCACTAATGGATTCAATTTTTATTATTTGATGTTATTTTACATGCTCACTTTTCTTTCTGTATGTTAATTTTCAGTATCCTTGATAATGATTTTTCCTATACTATTTCATTTACATATGTTTTAATTTTTTTGTTTTACTTTCTCATATTGATATTTTTAATTAGTCCAATGTAACCACATTTATGGCAATGTTTTGTTCATAGCAACTGAATTTATCTAAGGATTATTATCATCTGTAGGGAGTGAATCTTTGTGGACAATTTCATATTGTTTGACTGTCCCTTTGTTAAAATACATGATCTAGAGATCTGGTCATATTTTTCCCTATGAGTCAGCCTGTGTGGGAGTCTTGAAATGAGCTGATGTTCACTCATGAATCTATGGAACAGTCAAATTCCATCTACCTTCTGTGCCAGGGAAGGAAAAATAATGTTCAGAGAGGAACAGGGATGAAGAGAAAGCAAGGCTGGGTTTCCTAGTAACCATTTACTGTTTTAAATGCCTCCCAAGTCTTGTTGTCTTGGACTTCAATGTTTTACTTAACATCCTTTTAATTGACTTTTCCCCCTTCTATAAGCCAGCCTGAATTGCTTGATTTCTCTTAGCATTATGAGAACTGAGCCTAAGCCATGTTATTAAGAAGTGAAGAGCTTCTAATGTAGTCTTTTGGAACAGTAAATCCCCACTTCATGTTCCACCTTGTTTCTTCCACAAAAATTACATTACTGTTTTCTTCTTGGAGCCTGATATGGAACACATCATGCCCCTTGAGCTCCTTTGCCATTTGTGTTACACATTCCTATTTTGAATTCTGTTTATGCAAAATTGAGGAAATTGGTCATATTTTGTCAAGCATTTTTCTGAATTTTCTTTTTTCTTGTTCTTTTATTGTGCTCAGAATCCACCAACCTTTAGATCCAGAGAGCCCAATTCTTTTGAACTTGGAACTCCATCTATAATGGACCAAATGATCTCACTGGCTTTGCTTTCTCCCTATGTTAATCCAGCTTCCCCTTTTCTTCCTCTTGCATTCAGGAAACACACACACACACACACACACACACACACACACACACACATATATATTTCTATCTCCTGCCTTGAGCATTTACTTCTTCCTGCCTACTACCTATGGACTGTTTCTCCTGTGTTATGCCCATCAGCCATATCATCCTGCCTCAGAGTCAGTGAAACTATAAGCTAAAATGAACCTTTCCTCCTTTAACTTTAGGTGTCAGGTGTTTTATCCCTGAAATGAGAAAATAATGAAGACATTTTATAAACTGATTATAGAGCTGAAAATTTTCTCTCATCTTTGTAAATATAAACAATTATTATGTGTCAATTAAAAATAATTAGTATGCTATAGTGCCATTTTAGCCTTTTTAACCTTGTAGAACAATATATTACTCTTATATTTGTGGTGATGCTGGTATGAACAAACTTAACACACCACCAGTCATATTAAAGTATAGTATTATATACAGTACATAATACTTGCCAATGTTAATAAATGACTATCAGGGGCTTATGTGCTATTTTATACAGTAACTTTACCATTATTTTACAGTGCATTTCTTTTACTTATATTAAAATTGTTTATTGTAAAAACATCATCAAACATCTTATTACACCAGCAACATCATTATACATCTCATGTTTACTCTCTTGATTGTTATATTTTCTCGGGTGTTTGATTTAATGTCATATTTTTTCATTCATCGCAGGTCTTGGGGCAGTAGGCTGCACAACATATATTTCAACATATATAGTCTAGGTATGTAGAAGGCTATATCATCTAGGTTTGTCTAAGCAATTTCTAGGATGTTTATAAAATTACCCAAGGATGTCTGATTTTTATATAATTCTTCCTCTCTAAATATGTATGTATATATTATATGACATTAATATCACGTAACACAAGATTTATTTTAATAATTATACACATTATTATGCATATGTATAAATATGTAAATTAAAGGTGAAAGAAAAAGAAGAGAAGGAGAGAGAGAGTGAGAAGTATTTATGGATGTGATACATGTGATAATGGGGTCTGAGAAATCAAACATCATCATTCTGCAACCTGGAAACCCAAGAGAGCTGATGGTTTAAGTTTTAGATCAAGTCCAAGTCTGAAGACAGGAGAAAACCAATGTTCCAGTTCATAGATAGCCTGAGACTGAATTCTCACTTACTCAGCCTATTTATTCTATCTAGACTTTCAAAAGATTTTATGAAGCTGATTCATATTAAGAGTGACAATCTGCTTTACTTAGTCTACTGGTTAAAATATAAATGTCTTCCAGACATACTCTCACAGAGATCATGTTTAATCAAATATCTGGGAAGCAGTGGCCAAGTCAAGTTAACAAATAAAATTAACAGAGGACAAAATGAAATTACTTCAACTACTTATCCATACCTTGTGAGAACCCAAGTTGTGATGAATTTCTCTGGGCTCACCTTCTTATGATGTCTTAGAGATATGAGTTCATATCCTAAATGAGTAATTTAATTTCCTTATGTACATTTTCTGTAACTATTCTGTCTTTGCTTTTCAGTTTGATCTAGAGGAGGAATGAATTTTCACAAAAAGTGTCCCTATATGGTATTTGAGGGTAGTAAGATCTACAAAATATTAGGAAAGCAAATAATATTCAATTCATCAATGATATCAATTTAAATCACACAGTACATAGCTGTATTCTGAAAAAATACAGCCATCCCACTAATAGGATCTTCTCACTGGCTACCTTCATTGTATTGTATTAGTCAGCTTTCTTGTTGCTGGACCAAATATCTGAACACCTATAACTCAAAGAAAAAAGTGATTTATTTGGCTCACACTTTCAGATGTTTCAGTCCATGTTAGGCTGGTTCCAAGGCAGAAGCAACATAGCTGAAGAGTATGGCTGAGCAAAGCTGCTTAAATCATGGTGGCCAGGAAGGAAATTAAGAGAACAACACAAGAGAGGAAAGGGACAGGAATCAGATATAGACCCTAAGTTCACATTTCCATGACTAATCCAGACATACCAAAAAGTGTACTTTACTAGTCTCCCAAATTACTCCCAATTAGGGTGACAATCCAGTTTTATTATCACATTCTCCTTGACCTTTTATCAACTTGACATCCAAACACATGTCCTTAATGGATTACAGCCTATACTTAATCTCCAATAAGCACATGGTCATAATTCTGCCTAACATGATGTAACTAAACAACTGAAAACACACTAATGCCCTTTCAAAAGTAGAAATAGCCCCAGCATTGCTCAAAAACCCAACTCTAAAGTCTCCTCTGAGACAGAAAACAAACTCTTAGCTATGAACCTCTGTAAAGTGCAAAAAAAAAAATAATAATAATAAAAGAGCTATTTCAATCTCAAAATGCAACAGCACAATGTAAATTTTTCCACTTGAAAAGAAAGGAACAGAAGGATAGAAAAGAATCAAACTAAAGCAAGACCAAAACCCAGCAAGGTAAATGTTAAGTCCCATAGTTACCTATCCAGCAGCTGATGCATGAGGTAGTAAGATGTGACTTCCAGAAGGCTTGAGTGGCTTCCCTTCTGTGGTCTTCCTGGTTGACCCTCATGGCTTCTCTTGGATGGGCTCCTCTCAAAGCCTGAGACTTTTCTTGGCAGACAGCCCCTGTTCCTGGTTTCTCCAACTCCCTGGGGTCTCTGCTGCACCTTTGGCTTCATTGTGATAGCTTCATGCACTGCCTTCCATTGCCTGGCCTTCCAAGTTCTACACAGTCCTTCCTTTCAAATCTGGATGGGAACTTCCCTGGCCCCACACTCCTTGTATTTTGCATGCTGGTAAAAGTAGAATCTTGTGGATAAATTCAAGATCAACTGCCAGTAGAAGTAGTAGACAGGGCTCTTTGGACCATGGCAGTAATGGCCTCCCAGTGCCTGGATGGCTGAGCATGGTAAAATGAATCCCAGGAAATCAATTTCTTACATGGCCTTTCCTTCACAGAGCCTAGGGGCTCTCCCCTTCTCCTCCTCCTCCAAAAAAAAAAAAAAAAAGTTTATACTTACTTTCACTCCCTTCAGCCTACAGTGAATAGAGTTTTACTGTTTCTTAAGACAACCTCAAGGCATCTTTCTTCTTGTCCAAGTCCAAATCTATTCAATAACTTTGCATCCTTTGCCCCATATTTACATGTGTTTCTTTTCTGGCCAAAATTTAAGATTTTCAAATCTTTATGCTGTCCTTGTTGCTCCTGATTTATACTATACATCTGGCCAAAGGAAGCTGGCAGTACCCATGACACAGCCTGAACTTTGGGCTGCCATGAAATTTCCTCTGCTTGATGAGTTAATCTGCTGACATTAAATTCAGCCTCACACAAAATCTTAGGAAAGGGACAAAATGTAGACAAATTTATTGCCAGAATGTAATATGAATGGCTTCTAGTTCAATTTAAAAAGATAATATACTTTCTCAACTCAAACTTCATGAAACCTGGTCTTTATTTTCTGCATTCTTATCAGCAATCTGATCTTTTGAACTCCAACCATAATCATCCATTAGTCTCTGCTTATATCATTCTGGGATTTCTCTAGCCAAATATCCTTCCTTCTGTAAACTAGTTCCCAAAGTTTCTGACCCACATGACCAGTTATAATCACAGCAATGACCCTATATTCTTGGTGCCAGTTTTCCATATTAGTCAGCTTTCCCTTCACTGGAAAATTACCAGATTCTTGCAATTTAAAGGCGGAGATACTTAATTTGGTTTAAAGTTTCAAGGGATTCAGTCCATGGTAGACTGGCTCCAAGACAGAAATAGTATGAGTGAAGATCATGGTGGTTAGGAAACAAAGCAGGGGAATGACACAAAGAGGAAGGGGTCAGAGACCATGCATGACCCACTCAGACCTACCCAGAAGTGTGCTCCACCAAGTACCTGTGTGGACACCAAAGCTCATCAAGTTTTAAATCCAGTATAAGTGCCATATTCACCAAATGGACTAGCTCCTTGTATATCCTCTCTTTCTTATGCTGCCTCCCTTCTGTTTTGCAGCCCCAAATTTCTGTTTGTTTTGGAAGGATATTGGTTTAGGGAAGTCTTTATTGAAATGCATCCCTCCATACAGTAAATTTACAGATTCACTTTTCTCGCCCAAAAATTACTTCCTGAAAAGCTATTAAAATATAGTTAATTCACTCTGCTTTGCCTGTACATAAAAATAATCACTTATTAAACTTTATTGAACACCTAGTTAGTATCCATTAAATAAGAGGATTAAAAAAGGCAAGGTATTTTTTGTAATAGTATATTAAGTGATACTATTAGGGTATTGTGCTGTGATTTTGTGTTTATTATTAATGGAGAAGATTTAGAATAATAAAGAAATTAATTGTCTTATATCTTTAGAAATCTCAGCTATTGTAATGGCTCAAAGTAAACTATGTAGCCCAAGCTGGCCTCAAATTCATGGCAATCTTCCTGCCTCAGCCTCCTGAATGCTGGAATTACAGGCTTGTACCAACACATGTCTTTGTATTCATTCTTAAACCTCACCTTAGATATCACTTGTGCCAGGAAGACCAGCATGGCATTACATCCAGTTTAGATGGTCTTCTTTTAGTCTTCCCAGAATATTCCCGGAAACATTTATGACACTCTTTTATAATCGCCTGTCTCTTGTCTCCTCTGACAGCTTATAAGCACCAGTGGGGAAAGGATTTCTGTGTATTTTTAACTGTTACTATTTCAGTTAGTATTTGCAAAATGAAAAAGCATATAGATGATTGAAGTTTCATTGATAGAAAGTTCCAGTGATTGAAAAAGCCATGGTGTGGATATGGGTCTTTGTGAAAAAATCAAGCGGAGCTGAAGTTGCCAGAACTGAGAAAGGCAAGGGCTTTGCCTGTCTGTCTTGTAAGTGTATGAGAGGAATTGGAGTTAGGCAGGGTAATAGTTATGGAATGGAAAGAAAGATCATGAATCACAAGCTAAGATCTTCAGTGAATAGAGTGAAGAGACCAGAAAGTCAACAGATCATAAATAAAAAAGGTGCAATGGTAAGATTTATTAGTGTCAAAGGAGGAATTTTTATGAAAACACACTCTTTTGTAGGTACCCAGCTTGATATGACTACAACCTTGTTATGGTTTAAATATGAAGTGTCCCCCAAAGACTCTTGTATTTAAGGTCTGGTCTCCAATGCAGCAATGTTCAGAGGCAGGCCTGGATAGATGATTGGATTATGGGTGTGCTAACTTCATCAACTGATCAGTTAACAGCTGAATGGGTCATCAGGGTGTGGTTCACACTCAGAGGAGGTAGATCACTGGGGATGTGCTTTTGAATAATATATTTTATCCCCCCATCCCTTTCTGCACGTGAAGAGGTAAGCAACCTGTAGTTATGACAGATCAACTTGACTGGGTTAAGCAATGCTTACCAGATTGGTGGAGCACATTTCTGGGTGTCTGTGGAGTGTTTGCACAGATTTAGCCATCAAATGGAGAAGATTTACCTTAGTTAGCTACAGCACGAACAAAGAGGCTTATAGCATGAATGGAACAAAAGATAAAGAAAAGTGTGTGTGTGCATGTGTTTTGAAGGATTCCATTCAACTTGAGTGGAACCATATTTTGGTCTCATTACCTAGACATCACACTTCAGTGTCTTCACCTTTCCAATGCAGACTCATACCAGCTACTCACTCCTCAGGAAGCTTCCAGGCTCTCCCTTTTGGACTGGTGCTGTTTTCCCTCTTCTTAAACTGAACAGTTACTGGAATTTCTGACTTTCCAGCATGTAGACGGCCATGCAGATGGAAACTTGCTTACTTCTTATCATCCAGGAAGGAGTTGGGAGATAAAATGTACCATTCAAAGCCATATCCTCAGTTGCCTACTTCTTCAAAGTGTTGATTCTCCTGCCTCAGATCCTGTAAACCTAATGCTATAAGTATGTGTATGTATATGCATATATATATATATA